>NC_073746.1:215886879-216057754 GCF_029784135.1 Toxorhynchites rutilus septentrionalis
AACAGTGCTGTCAATAACGAGCAACTTATCGACGAGTAACGAAGGGGAAATCGTGAGATTAAAAGTCTTATATATATAATATATATATATATATATATATATATATATATATATATATATATATATATATTTATATATATATATATATATATATATTTAGGTATATATATATATATATATATATATATATATATATATATATATATAAGTTAAGGAAACATCTGTGCAACTGGCTGTTAACAAAGAATGGAAACATTAGAAGATGCATGCTCTCAACGCATTCATGACAAGGATCATGAGATAGGCCAAAGATTGCAAATAGCCAACAACAATCTAAGCAGCAGCGATAAGGACTCCCACGACGAAAGCGAGAATGCAGGAATCCTAAACAAACCGATGAAGATGGAAACTGGAGGAACACAAACAGAAGCGCAATACCACAACAACGGAGGAGACGGAGATAAGCATGTTGGCGTGGCAAGAGAAGAAAAGGTTGAACGTTGTAGCAAATCTGTAAATAAATTAGTCTTAGTCCTAATGTCGTAGAGTAGAGTACTCTTTAAATCCGAAAGCCCGGATCGGGTCTTTAACTGGCGCAGTCGGTAGTTCCGGCCGCGAAACGTTTAAGTGTTTTTTTTTATCGGGGGAATACCGATGCACTTTAAGAACTGATTGAACTGTGGTGTGTGTTAAACATTAAACGTGTAAAACGAGTGTGATATAGTGAGGAAAACACATCTTTCGCCTTCGCCGGAGCACCAAGTAAGTAATATTTTATATATTTCTACTATTTACTACTAAGACCAATAAAAACGTGATCCAATTTACCGCATTTATTGCGTATTCAGTCTTAAAGTTTTATGTTTTTTTTATACAAATAGAACTAGCTTAATAAACGGATGATTACTCGCAAAATGGCGGAATCAATCCAAAAACAAATAAAGGAAATAATCCTTTTGCTTGAAAAACAGCATATGCGACTTTCGAATTTGGAATTACCATTAGTGGGTAATCACTCCCAGAACGCGGTTAATAACTTTGATAAATTAAGGATCCCTGATCCTATTAAAATGATCCCAAATTTCGCGGGAGAGCCGAAAATGCTAGTTTCATGGCTAGAATCGGTGGATCAAAAAAATCCAATTCATCAAGAACATAATTAACAATGAACAATTGATTAATGATGTAATGCCTTTGTGGGTGAGCATCATCAGAGACAAAATTATAGATAAAGCTAATGACGCTCTTGTAAATAGTCATACAAAATTAGACTGGTCGGCAATTAAATCTGCTTTAAAAGATTCTTTTGGCGACAAAAGAGATCTTTCCACACTTTGTACAAGTATCCCTTACTTGAAACAAGGTTCAAAAGATTTAACTTCGTATTATGAAGAGTGCCGAAACTTATTAGCTGATATAAAGGCGAAAATTTTGTTGAACGACGAGACAAAAGTATGCGCTGTAGTTCTTATAAAAACATACGAGAGCATGATTACAAATGCTTTCATAGATGGCTTACATGCGAATTTATCGTCATTAACTCGCATTTATCGACCTGATAGTCTTTTAAAAGCCTACGAAAGTGCTTTAGATCAATACAACGCCATACAAAGACGACATGAAAGTTTTCCACAAAGAATGGTCCCTTTTACGAAAAACAATTCATTTAGAGAACAATCACAGTATTTCGTGAATTTCGTAACAAGTAAAGTTCATGCACAAAAAACCTTTCAGAACAGATCACAAACAAAATCGGCCTTCATTGATTAATACTAATCAGTTAGGTTCTTCGCGATTCATTAATCAAAAACAACCCACAAAAACAAATTATAATCAACGTTCTACCCCCAATTTCCAACCTTTTCAAAACAATCGAATTCATTACCAAGAAGAGATCCAGAATAGGGAACACGTAGGTAAAGTATCTCCTGACAGTAATGCCATTAACTATAACGAGTATTCATTAAATAAATCCGCTATTACTCAAAACACTCCTGAATTAAGGGATAACCTAAATTTTCAGTGGGATTCATACCCCAACCACAAATATATTTCATCTGGCCTCAAACAAAACCATAATTTCTCAGAGCAAAATCTAAAATTTTCAGAGGGATTCAGACCTCTTTCATATGATAAAGAAAACAGTTTTCTCCCATATCTGAATATTAAAACACAAATTGGAAATCTAAAATTTCTTGTCGACACTGGCTCTAATAAAAATTATATTTCACCAGAGCATATTCACCCCACAATGAAAATTAATTGCGTACCTCATCTAATTAAAAACATTTCCGGATCGCATAATATAGACAAATTTAGTGAGCTCAATATTTTCTTTAACTATAAATCACTACCAAGGCAGAAATTTCTTTTATTTCGATTTCATAAATTTTTTGATGGTCTAATCGGATACGAATCTTTAAAATCATTGGGCGCTATCATCGATACCGTATCCAACGAGCTACTAATAGGAAGTTTGAGAATTCCTATGAACAGAAAAACTTTTAACGGAACTGAAACGAACTTTCAGATCAATAATATTCATGGCGGAAAAACACTAATATCGAACAAAACACAAAATTCTTATACTGATCACAATGTTCAAATCGATCCAAGCATAATTAATACGAAAAATGTTTCATTATTCAACCCGAGTAGTAATCCAGTTATTCTAGAAACTGACTTACACAACAAAATGTATTCAAGCAATCGAACAAATCTCCAAAACAAACAAGAGCATAATTATAGGAAAGAGCGAATAAATAAAACAGTACAAACGGGAATCAATCAAAATCACGCAGAAATTATCGAAAATTTTACTTATACGAAATCCAGAACTCAGCAACCCTCACATAAACTTGATAAAAACAACGGAAGCGATGGAACCGTTGAAAGGTTCCGCTCAACAAGCCACGAAATATCTCGTTGCTACAGACACAAATTCGGAAACTTGACAACTAATGAAATGTTTTTAAAATCATCTATATTACATAATAATACAATATTATCTCCCCCAGATTTCAAGCGTCTAGAAGCTCCTTACGATATCAAGGATAGTGAAGAAAAATCATTCAACTTGGCAAAATTATTTTGATATCGAAACGAATGCGATATGAATGTTGTGGTAAAATAAGACAAATCTCAAAGTAAAACAACCATCACAATAAATGCGAACCGAACACATCTAAAATGTTAAATGAACCAAACATTACTTCTACCATAACAATAATCATATTCTTTCCCTTTCCAGGAAATTCTAAAATTCTTTCTGCCCGCTTCTATCAACTATATCCATACAATCCAATGATTCTAGTAGAAATTCTGGTCTACTAATCATAAAAAAGCCCCAGCGATATAAGTCAATAAAATGTGCCCTAAAATCGACTAAAAAAACTCTTCTAGTACCTTATAAAATAAAAATAGAACGGCAAATTAAAAAAAAAACATTCATGTTTCAATTCACATTCTATTGCCAAAAATAGAACAAGATCAAAATCACCGAATTGTATAAGATCATAAACTGAAGAAATAATAAAACATCTAGATAACAATAATTTTAGCGAAATCATAAATAGTCTAACAGACTGAAAGTAGTCTTCTGAAAAACAATGAGTAAGTTAGGTTTAAAATTATTCCTATAAGCATGAAACAAAAAGAAGCAGAAAAAGGGCTGATTTTTTTGCCGAATTTGAATTATTAAATTTGACTGCATTATTTAAATTATTTTCAATTGAGTATTCCTAGAGTCGTACAGCATATCTTCGAAACATATAATTAGTTAAACTTCAATTTACCTGACAATTTTTCCCATAAAAAAAACTGAATTTCGTAACAAGTAAAGTAAAAAAAAATTTTTTTTTTCTAACAAATTTAGATCAAATCTATGAGTTCTCAAATCTAAATCCATCAGCATTTCACGATCATATGGAAATTTTTCGCATTGCATCGATTCTACAATTAGATAGTACGAGTTATTATATATTTTTTGTTAAACCTTTACAAGTGAGAAACACAACACTAAAAATGCCCGCCACCATCGCCATCATCAACAAAACCGGACGAATTTTCCCACTAAGAAGTGTAGCCGCATATCCGATAAGAACCGTCTTGAAGATTTCACCAAGAACGAGTGTTTCCCTAACTCATCAACTAGAGCCGATGATTGTACCGCTCAGGACTACTCTACACGAGCTGATGATTGTACCGGACATTCTGCCATGGATTTATATTGAGTCCGACTTGAACTTGTTTGTATTAAAGAGGCATAACACTTCGCAGTCAAAAAATGATGAAAACGCAGTCAAAACCCTACTGAAACGGGACGTTTCAGACTCGGAGAAGGGAGAAGTTAAGGAAACATCTGTGCAACTGGCTGTTAACAAAGAATGGAAACATTAGATGCATGCTCTCAACGCATTCATGACAAGGATCATGAGATAGGCCAAAGATTGCAAATAGCCAACAACAATCTAAGCAGCAACGATAAGGACTCCCACGACGAAAGCGAGAATGCAGGAATCCTAAACAAACCGATGAAGATGGAAACTGGAGGAACACAAACAGAAGCGCAATACCACAACAACGGAGGAGACGGAGATAAGCATGTTGGCGTGGCAAGAGAAGAAAAGGTTGAACGTTGTAGCAAATCTGTAAATAAATTAGTCTTAGTCCTAATGTCGTAGAGTAGAGTACTCTTTAAATCCGAAAGCCCGGATCGGGTCTTTAACTTATATATATATATATATATATATATATATATATATATATATAAATATATATAATATATATATATATATATATATATATATATATATATATATATATATATATATATATATATATATATATATATATATATATATATATATATATATATATATATATATATATATATATATATTACTTGATTGATGTAGTTATGAGATGTGGAATAATGGTGCTGGTGCATGCATTAACATGAAACAAATTGCGACATCCGATCAGCTAGTGTATTGTTCTGCGAGGGCAAGAATGAATCATCAATCAATTATCGTCAACTGATTCTACGATAAAAAAAAACATTTTAGGGCGATCATACCATACCATCATACCATTCTACTCAACTGTTACTGTATTATAAAATAATAGCCGAAGTTATAAATAAGCGACTTATATGAAGTAACATCGTGGCTCTACGTCAACAATGCGGTCGTATCTTGAACACAATCCCCTATAATTTTTCTTTTTGAAAAAACGAAATATTATTTTTTCCATTCTCATCCGATTCTCAAATCTTCAAATTGAACGGTTCATCCAGTGGTTCAATAGTTATGAATTTTGAAAACAGGGGGATTTCACCCTTAAAAGGAATTGATGAAAAAATGGAAAAATTAAAAATACGGGTCTAATATTTCTCTACAAAGACCAAATTCCACATGATGTTTCTAATGAAAACCGAAATGATTAATATTCTCAGATCTCGCACCAGAAAAAAAATACAAAG
Source organism: Toxorhynchites rutilus septentrionalis (assembly GCF_029784135.1). Classification (NCBI taxonomy): domain Eukaryota; kingdom Metazoa; phylum Arthropoda; class Insecta; order Diptera; family Culicidae; genus Toxorhynchites; species Toxorhynchites rutilus. Next base: position 215,892,362 of record NC_073746.1, read on the forward strand.
ACAGCATGGGAGCAGATATTTATTAAGACTTATTCAATAGAAGGTTAAAGGTCAAGTTATTTGTAGGAGAATGAATCATTTCCTAAAAATATTGAATCGTTATTTCAGCTAAAGTTGCCAGAAAAAAATATTATCTTTAGCAGTAAAAATGCTTTTTCGTGTGCTGAAGGGTGAAATGCACAAATAAAAGCACCTTTTTCAAGAGTGTTAACATGTTTGTATGTATCGAGCAGACCTCTCATTCTCTGAACGTCTTGGAATTGTACCAAAAAAGAAAGTGGCAAAGTATGGTACAGGTGCCCCGTGGCGGAAGGGTTAATGTGTACTTATTTACAAAGTGTCTCTGGTTTTGCGCTCTCATATTACTCCAATATTGCCATGGAATATAAATTATACACAACCTAGCCTCTCGTTTGAATGTCTCGAATGTTGTACCGGTATGAGAGGGTAGCCCATTTTTTGTTATTTTTAAGCTCATTTAATGTTGTAAATCAGGATGTTAAAAGATGTGCTAGAGATAATTTTGGGTGCAGTAACTCAGATCGAACTCCGCCTGCGAATGACGGATCTGAACAATAGCATGTCCGAATAGGAACCTGAAATTATTGGGAAACCAGAGCTGTGGGTCCAAAGCCCCAGAAAAGGAAGATGGTTGTAATAGCTGTTATCCATGGTTAATATGGGAAGAAAGTAATGGATAAACCCCTGAACCAAGGTGTGACGCGACCCGTGCCGAGGGATGAATGGTAGGCCAAACCGGCCAAACGGTATAGAAGAATCTGGCCAAAATGGACATTTTTATGCGGAAGCGTCAGACGAGACCGGCCGTATCTGAGCAGCAGGCAATCACCCAGAAGGAGTAGCTTGAGGTGCTGGCGAAAGAAGTGAAAAACTTCTTCTCGTACACATAATGAAAGACGAGACGTACTTAATGCTAGAATTCAACGAATGGCAGGGGACCGGGTACTTTACGTTTCCCAGGTAAGCGATGACGTCGAATATATCATTCACATCAAGTTCTCGAAGAAGGCCCCTCACTGACAGACGTGAAGGGAATGTCCAAGCCGCTCTTCTTTCGAGTCATATGGATAACGGGGAGATATATAATACGAAGTGCTTGCCGGAGTTGATGTGGTCTTTATGCCGAACCTGGGATCAGCCCATTATGCAAAATGATCACTGGAGGATGGATCGGCTGGAGATAAACATTGTCGCGAAGAGCACCAGCCTTCTCAACATTCCCCAGCTGCCCCAGATAGAAAACTTTTGGGCGAATGGCCAAAATAGAGAAACAGGCGACCACCAAAGCCACGAAAAGGTAAAATAACACGCCGATATACATCTATTCATCGGCCATGGTTCAGGTTCCGGCCAACTTCCGTAAGACCGCCCAGTGCTTCATTCACGATACTTCATAAAACAACTCTGCCTCTTCCTGTGGAGTATACACTAGTTCTGCCGGCTTATTTAAAACGTTAAGCCCTGACCGAGCTAGGGGACCAAAGGTGAACTTTTCGTCTGGCTCACGTTGGTCCCTCCGGATCAATAGGGGACTTTTATGAAAATCATTTTCCAATTTTGTTGCTGTCGCTTCCAGTTGACACTCTCTAAACAAGAAGTCTAATGTCGGTGCGATGAAACCAGCTCAACGTATTAATCTCTGGATGCATTAGAAGCGCTCTTGAGCAGTCTGCCAAATGAAAGATTTTTTTGAGGTTCATCCATTTAAGAAAGTCAACATGATCAAATTGTGATATTGAAATATATTGATATCGCGGGACATTTTCGTTTCTTTTGCCAAATGCGGGACGTTTCGCGGGACGGAATCTAACGCGGGACATTTTGTTGAAATGCGGGACGTCTGGTCAGTTTAGTCTAGGAGGTTTATCGAAGACGCTATTGATTGAGCTTTCATTCAAGCGCCTTAGGTCCACAAAGGAAAAATACTTGGTATTCATACTGGTTCATACAAGTTATTCTACGATGACAAGCACGACTTCCCAAATACTGCTGTCCTGGTAAAAGCAAATATTAAATGCTTTCTTATAACAGAGTTCATCAAACGGGACATCATCGCGATCAGAGTTGAGATCTCGCCAAGGGAAGATCCGACATAATAATTGCGTCGGCTCATTTCCCTGGTGATGTACCTGAGGCACCTCCCCAAAAGGTTGCGGCGTTCGTGAATTATTGCAAAAAAGACTTCAGCATCGGCTGTGATGCCAACGCTCATCACACTTTGTAGGGTAGTACTAACATAAACAATCGAGGTTAATGTCTTTTAGAATTTCTCTCTTGAAACTACATTCACATTGTCAATATAGGCAATGAACCAACGTTTACAAACGCTATCAGACAAGAAGTCCTGGACCTAACACTGTGCAGTCCGGTAATTTCTGTGAAAATACACAACTGACACGTTTCGGAAGAGGCGTCTTTGTCTGATCACAGACACATTATTTTCGAATGGGATGGTGGCTTGACAGTACAGAGATAATATCGTGATCAAAACAAAAAAACAACTGGGAACGCTATTCACTCGAACTCGAGTCAAAAATTCTTAATACAAAAGTAAGGTTGATTCAACAGCTCGAATCAACTTAAAAAGAATTAAATGATACGATAGTTTCTGTCTATAACAGTAATTGTCCACTAAAGAGAGTTTCCTCGACAAGAAACATTCCTTGGTGGAACAAAAGGCTCGAGCAGCTTCGCAAAATAGCGCGGAAACTGTTCAACAGAGCTAAAATAAATTCGGATAGGTCTCAATACAGGAGCGCCCTAACCTACAGAACATTAGGAAAGGAGAAGAAACGATCACACTGCTCTACAGCCACCCCAGTATGAAATTTCACAGCCTATAGTTGTTAAACGCCCAAAACGAACGAAGAGAACACCTGAACTCTCGAAAAATTTCATAACAGTAGTTGGAAATGAAGCTTTTTAAAATTTAATATGTTTAATGTATATATTTGATCATGTATTTGACAACACAATGAACTATTTATTCCTGAGTTTCGATTTTTTTCGGAAGAGGGGTGATGTGTGGGACGTGAATGTGATCCTCCTATTACATCCAATGTATTTCGCTTGCAATGCGTTGCGTTGTCCCTTTTATACATACCGTGCCTATGCGATGCAGCCCTGCCGCCCATATTTCGCCGGCTATAAGGTTTGCTCCAACCCTGCATCGTCCAACCTAATTACGCAGCACGAGATCTCGACTCGCTCGGCATTCTGGTAGCGGCAATACGTGTGTTTTGCGGATAAAGGATAAAACATCTCCGAAATGGCTGGACTTTTGGTTGCTAAAATCACACAGGTCCAAGAATAAAAATTTCTGTAGCTATGAGGAACTGGCCAACAGTTTTCCAGGCAAAAGTAGCTGCAATAATAGAATGTATAAATGTCTGCCTTAAAAGAAATTATAGATATGCTAACATTTGCATCTTCTCAGTCAGACAGTCAAGCAGCACTTAAAGCCCTCAATGCTTTCAAGTGCTATTCAAAAATTGTCTGGGAATACATTTGCCTATTACGACAACTATGTCAGATAAGTTCGGTACAACTGTACTGGATTCCTGGCCATTGCGGTATAGGGAAATGAACAAGCTGATGAACTCGCAAGACGCGGCTCAAGCTCACCCTTCACTGGTCCAGAACCATTCTGTGGAATTTCTGAATGTGTGTTGAAGAGTGAGCTGAAGAAATAGGAAGACCGGGAAGTGACAACCAACTGGATGGTTGTCCAACCTAACCAGTCGAAAAAATTTTCACGCCGAGTACTAAAATTACACGATTTTTGGGTTGCAGAATGAACCGAATTTATATGAATAAATTGGATAAATATGATTTCTGACGGGGGGTGAGGATGTAAATCAACTCTTCCGCCTTCCGGTGCAAAAGCTTCACTCAACGCCACTGTATACTACTAGTAATACTATTAAGTATTAAGTACAATTAATAACACAACAATGGAAGCCCCGTATCAACAGTCCAGCTGTGTTCATTCCTACTGTGAACATTCGAACAATAGGAATATTCTCACGCCGAAAAAAGGCGACATGTGTATCGATAGAATAGGAATACTCTTACGCTAAAAAACAACAACAAACTTATCGTGAGATAAAAATGTACACAAATAAATTCGGCTTTGTTATAGCTGAATTGCTAAATGAGCCTAATAAAATAAACAGATGGGATAAAAAAAATCGGCTTTACCTATAAATAAATAACACTGTTTATCTTTTTCCTACTAAAACACAGTGAATGCGAATTTTTAAGTGGATACCATCAACATCGTCAAATTCATAATAATTATGGCAATCAATGATACCTCCGATTCCTATCCATGGAATCCAAGATCATCTACGATCCAATGTTATTCCGTCGATGTTCTCGGAAAAAGATGGGAAAGTTAGATCTGATAAAATGTTCTTTACTGACGGTTCATTCATAAACGGGTCCACTGGCTTCGGCATCTTCAATTAAAATTCCAGTGCCTCTTTCAAACTCAAAGATCCTTGTTCTGTGTATGTCGCTGAACTGGGTGCGATATGCTACGCACTAGGAATCATTAAAACATTAACCTTCGATCATTATTTTATTTTTTCAGACAGTCTCGACAATCCGCTCAATGAAAGTTGATAAACGCTCAACTTATTTCCTAACAAGAATAAGACATCTATTGAGTGTTTTGGTCGAAAAATTATTCAAGATTACCTTAGCATGGGTTCCCTCTCATTGCTCGATTCCGGGGAATGAGAAAGCGGACTCGCTAGCTAAGGTGGGCGCTTCAGAAGGCACACTTTTTGAAAGGCAAATTGCTTATAATGATTTTTTCCACATTCCTCGTCAGCACACGCTCGTAAGTTGGCAGCCCTAAGGTCTCGACGAGTGCATGGTTCAAGGGATTGAATGTAGGTCGTGATTTCATTCGCGTGATATCTCGGCTTATGTCCAATCATTACACTACAGCGCATCTTTATCGCATTGGGCTCGCAGCAAACAATCTTTGTGATCGTGGCTATGGCTACCACAACATCGAGTATGTTGTCGGGTTGTGTATCCGGTTCAATGATGACCGCTCTCAGCTTTCCAGAGTATTGAGGGCACTAGGTAGACAATCGGATATCCCCGTCCGGGATATCTTAGGTAGTCGTGATCCTGAAATTCTGCTTCATCTATACCTGTTCCTCAGAAACGCCGATGTCAACGTTCAATGATGTTTCCTCCGTTGTATCCCTGTATCATATCCCTCCTATCCAATCGATAAACTTTTACTTAGTCGCGGCAATACATACACATACTCTTTACAGCTACACAGGTAGAAGGTTGTGCAGGCTACTGATCATTCAACAAGAGCCAAAGGTTGTACCGCTCATGACAACTCTACACGAGCTGAAGATTGTACAGCCCAGTGACCATTCTACCCATTCCTCGAGTCAAGAGAGATGCACCACGATTGATATGAGGTACAGACTAGGGGGGCGTCGCTGATCAATGGTCAGTTGCACCCCAATAGGAAGTATCCCGTGTCGGCCACACATACATAGTACTGGAGACTGCAACATCCCAATTATGAGAATCTTTGTAATACTAACCTCGAGCCAACCGCGAGTAATCGATTACATATTACTAACATAGTTGTAAAACAAAAATTGTGAAAATATTGGACTCCCGGCCTGTCAGGCTAACGCTACATGTGCCTTAATAAAATATACATTTTGGGGAAAGAATGATACTGAAGCTAAGATTATGCTTCAAAATTGAAATAAAAAAATTAACCCTTTGCGGTTGTATCAAATTCGACATGTGCGTCGTACTGTCTCAATCATTTTTATTTGAAAAACCAGAGATGTTAGATCATGAAAGATGAACAAGATTCCTTTAATTTTTGTATACTTCTGATAAGCGGACTCTATTTTTGGACCGTGAGTAAGTTCACAAGACATGAAAATTCGTGCAGAAAAAGTATGAACTGATACATTGTTGCATAAGTTAAAATAGCAGTATACTTCTTTGCTGTGATGGGTAAGAGCAGACAAACGACCGTAAAGGGTTAATACAAATTTCGATACAGATTTTCTTAGAAAAAACTCAGATAAAAAGATTTTTTGAAACCAAAAAACAGATTTTATTATGGTAACCCTGCTCAGCACATTCACTGGTCTTATAACAGGACACTGTCCGAGTAAATACCACATCAAAAACATAGGTTTAGTGCAAGATGATATTTGCCGCTCTTGTAATGCTGAAACGAAACCTCGGAACATTTACTCTGTAATTGCGGAGCACCAACAATACGCAGACTTCAACACCTTGACAAGGCTATTCTGGAGCCCAAGGAAGTTTGGTCTGTGCCGCCGATCAGGGCTATAAATTTCATCAAACAGATTATTCCTGATTAGCACCTATCTCGCTATAGCTTTCAGTCTACTTCTTCATCAATAAGCTGTAGATAAGCTTGAAGCGTAGTATAATAAATGGGGCGTACCACAATAGTTCAAAATAATGGACGCAGTGGTTCACACCCAACAAGGGAAAAAATTCAGATCGAAAAAACGTTTCGACGTAGACAAAATTCTTTTTTTTCTCTATTATAAGTGACTTTCAACACTTTTGGCTTATTCGTCACTGTTAGTTTCGTTTTGGAAGAATGTTGGGAGTGAGAATTGTGAGAGTTCCCTTAGCGTGAGAGGTACGGATGTTACCACTGCGTCAGATCTCCTCCTCGAGAGACAAAATTCTATTGGTGACAATTGTTAACAACACAGAACTCGTAACGAGGCACGAGGCAGAGTTACATGATGGTGGTTCACTGAACTTTTAGACGTAGCTACTGTGTAATTTATTGAAACTGATTACTGTCCATAAGTAAGCCTAGAATACATCCTTGCAGGCTTGCAGGTTTCGAATTCAACACGAATATGTAGCCGTTACTTTGGTTGGATGAGTTACATACATCATTTATGGTTCACCATGAGTATGGTATTTGCTGCACTTGTGCAGAGTGCACTACTGTAAACCGTGCACACGCTGTTGTGTTCCATTCACTCGCTTGGCGCAGGCAGCAACAATTAGAGGCTTTAGGCCCGGCCAACACAACACATCGATAGTATCTGGATGGCATTAAAGTGTGGGTGGTGGGTTTATCTCACCGACAGGGAAACTAATGAGCGTTGCTTGTTCTCAAAACGAGACGAAAAATTCGCGTCTGTTTCAATTATGGTCACTTCGTTGCACGGATAATTTTAGTCATGCCGAAAATTGGATTAAGCCTCATACATTGCGTTGCGCTATAAGTTGATGGTTTGATGGAAACACCGTGTTCCGCTGGCTCGTTGTGGATACGGTAGGGGTACTCACTCATGAATGAGATGAGTGCACATCGTACGGATTGGTGTTGATAATCGTAAGTTAGAGCTCGGCACCAATTAGATTGTCATTAGTAGCATTCCTATCACACCGGTCATTGTGTTGATGGTGCCGTATCCTAATCCCGTGTGTGGATGCTGGCTGCTACTGGAAACATGCTTTTCGGGAACACATTTGAGTGCTAGGGTTCACATCGAATAAGAACTATAGCGAGAATGAGCGATTGCAGGTGGGGTTGAAAGTTCACAATCGTTTCGAACTAATGAGAACTCATTAAAATATGCAAATTATGTGTCAATCTTAATCAGTGCCATTATGTGTCATGTCGGCCGAATGCGAGAATAAGCGCACATTGTCTGAGGGATAGAACTGTGTATGCACCGCATACATGACTTGAAGTATCATCATCATCATCGCCTCTACTGCACTCTAGCATTGATTTAAACATTGTTTGTTTCTCGTGCCTTCGTCCGCCATCCTTCACGATCCGTGCTCTTGCATGATTTCGAATTTAGATTGTGGAAATTAAATCGTCCTTCTCCCCTGGCGGTGGTAGGCTTACCAAGACTACAGAGGTGATGCTTTATATGGATGTTAGAGTGAAATTGAAATTGAAAGCACTTTGCCCCGGTCCAACATATGAATCAAATCAGAAGAGATTTTAAATTAATGCTCTGACATGAAGCTTAAAATTGTTGGAATTATCACTTCAATCGGGAGGTATTTATAAGCGCAGCATGGTTATGTTGGGAGTTAGAACGAACATTATGTGCTGCTAATGGCACTGGATGTGATGATAGGATATTGTCTTCACCGACATCCTCAATTGAACCGCTGGCTAAACACACGAACGAACAGCAGCACCTCTTTCGCCATGATATCATTGCAAAGGAAGGCGCAATTTAATTAGTCTTATTCTTTGGTCTTTGATCTCCGGAGATGAGAGAAAGTATTGTGTTGTTTCGAATCAGCTGCAGTACTTGGAGATACATTAATTATTGGAAACATGTTGGAGTTTGGCGTAAACCAATTTGCTACATCGAGATGCTATTGTTTTGATATTTCCAACGATGTTTCCTTCTTTTGAACTTACCGCGTATTCATTGTCTTATTGGCTCAACAAAGAAAGGCAGCTCTGCCTGGATGTTAGAAATTGGGCTTTTTCGCATTTTTTTAGTCGTTATTGCAAGCGAAACAGTTTATAATGACAGAAACAAACCATTTATCCTTATTTTGAAGAAATTTTCTCACTTAACTGTTGATACCGCTCATCCGCTAGTTTTTCGCGAAAACAAACTTGAATCATAGCCTAGGAAAAACAGAACGAATTACCTCATATTATAATACACAACCATTACGGAGTACGCAGTTGAATTGAATATTCATCGAAGTATAAAAATAATAACTCAGTTATTGATGCATACACACGACAAAATAAATTTTATTAAACAAAAGTGCCTCTTATTTGCTCGAATAGAATTCTTTATGTACATATGAATTCCTTCAATACACTATTGAAACGTTAAAATAGATTTCAGTGCCACATAACTCTTCCCCTCCAGGTATGTCTTATCAATTATGTGCAGATGCGAATGATGTGCCCTTGAGAGTATACCTCTACCCTTTTTCATGTTATCTCAAACCCGGTCTCTTTACACCGTTCTAGGGATGGATAGTTTTATTTATGTGATTCACGTTCTAATTTACAACCAGAATTACACCGGCATTGAAGAGTTAATTTCTGTGAACTGGGAGCCCTTTGAGAGTAGACCACGCAAAAACGATTCGACGTGGCTCATGTTCCTACGAAGCAATTCGGATTCATGCTCAATTATCCGATAAATTCAAAGCCGTTATCAGATGTAGCTCCACCTTGTTCCGAGCCTTGATTTATTGGACCCTTGCCTTAAATAAATATGTATACAGAGGGGGCTACACTCTACAGCTTGACTGCGGTGGTCTTCCTACCGCTCCAAACTTTATACCGCCTTAGTATGTGCAGAGAGTTTACTGTAGGACATCCGCTTTCCGGCGTGATTATGGTTTCGATTAGGCATCTTTGTTACCCTTCGGAGTGTTATTAATTTTTGTACTTCTTGTTCAATTCAAAGTATGGTTCATCGATTGACCTGAATTTGCTTATACCAGTATCCATGCAGTGACGGTCAAAAAGCTTAAACTCGAGCAACTACTACAATATCAATATCAACTGTTCTATGTTTCATTGCCTGTAGGTGGGGCCCAATTCGTCTCGTCACGACTTGCGTTATCAGGATGAGATTTAACTAATTGCACGAAGCTCATTCAGTGTTCGTAATTTTTACTAGCCCAACATTGGCTTACTTCACAAATTTCAAGCGCCCATGTAGTTAGCATAAGCACACAGATGTTGATGTTTCCTGCTAAGTAAATTATTACAAGAGAATTATAAACCGGCCTGTTTCGGAGAAGTTTGAAGAAGGTGATCAGAATATTATTTAAATAATAGTATTATTTCGAAAAAAATGTTATAATAATAATAATGAAAATACGTTATTGAACCTATTATAATTGATTTCAGTGGAACTCAGTGCCACACTCTCTCCGGGTGTGGGTTCTCCTTGAAACTATAAGTATTCCTTCATATATATGCAGTTTATCACATTGGTCTTGTTAGTTAGTTAGTTTGCATAAAAAATGTACTGATTTCGGACAACGAAGAAAAAAAACTACAAAATATAATTCAATGGATGTTCTTCAGCACTTTCGTGGCGTTGGCGATCAACTCCGTTTTAACCACGAAATTTTGGAGAAGATTCTCCGTTTGAGATTAGCCGAAAAAAATCATGCGCACGTTATGAAATGAGCGTTTCTAAGGCAAGAGCTGCTAACAGAGCGGTCAGTCGGTTCCAGTTCCCATAGATATTTATTATATAACATGAAAATAATAAAAAAATCGACTAAAATTAGTCACGTTCTGTAACACATCCGAAAACAGAGCCATATATTTTTTTTATTATTTTACTTTGAAACTGTTAGCTATAGTGATCGACGCTGTTCTAACAAAAACCTCTGGGTCGGTCCCTAGGGACCGACGCGGGGATCAACTTTTTTACCGATTATACAGGGCTCCAAAAGGGATCAGTGTTCAAATAATTATACTCTCATAAAAATATACACATTTAAACATAATTGGTTGCATTTGACGACGAAATTTCCCTAGCTTCATTACTTTTTTTAGAGTGGCTAGCGAACATCGTAAATGTTTTGAATTTTCCTTTTGCAACCAACGGAAAGATTCGTGATTGGTACCAACTACGGATATTGCCCAGCAAACCACCAACTAATTTTCAACCTGTGAATCCACGTAATTCACGTCTCGAGTCAATCTCTTGCAACTCAACCTTTGAATTCCTCGACAAGTGCTGATAATATGAACTCTCGTGATGGAATCAACCAGTCTCGCGCCGAATTTGCTGTCGGAAATTTTGAATCTAGTCCTAACTCCGCTTCACTTATGGTTGCGAAAAAGGACCAGACATATAACGACATTATGTTTTTCTAATAACCCCCTTCACGCCAGATCTGAACGCAATCGTTTTGAAACAGCATGTTCATGATATTGATAATATTGATTCATCTCGACTGATAATCAATATGAAGTGGTCTGCGATCCATGATACTGAGCATTCGTTCGTTTGAATCTAGCAAATAACGGACCATCTACATGTCCGCCCGAAAGCCTCTATAGCGTGGTTCCCTAGCGATTATCAAGTAAAAGATAGTTGTTAGTGGGGGAGGTAAGAATCAGGATTCACTGTGGTGAGTGATGTAATTAGGAGTTTCTTTCGTTGCATCATAACCATGGATAACAGCTATTACAACCAGTGCTGAAAATATTCACATTCACGACATTCAAATTCGGCGAATTTCTGCCTTCCTTGTATTGATAACCTACTGCTCAAGCGAGAGTCGATAAATATGGAACAACACTATCAATGAACCCCAGTGGAATGAACATCAACATCAGCTTGCCATGAAGTTCATTTTTCATTTGCATCTTCTTTTTCGTCATGGTATTCGCAAGGTCGAAAATGAAGATCATTGCGTGTTAGTGAAAATCAAAATATAAAATTCAGCGTCACCAATTGAGAGTGAAATCGATTAATGGTAAAGGATGGTAATACATCACACAAAATTCTTGTTTTTGGCGACTTCGGCAATGGAATGTATAGAATAACTCTGGCTACGTTTTATGAATCTACTCACGATTGCCCGGAAATGACATACACCACCATTTATATGTGCAATGGGTAACACGTTTTCAATAAAAATTCACTGCAAGTGATGAAGATCAACTTAACGTTCGTGATAATCACCTGAAATTATTGAAAATATACCAGACAAAGTTCACGCGTCTCGACTCTTGTGTTATACTCATTATGCCAGATATGGAGTTGAGTTTTAACAGAAGAGAATTCACCCGATACTGGGAAAAATCTAATTCCTCCATTCGTGAATAAATTTTGATAATTTATGGCACTGATTACAACCATCCTCCTTAGGGGCTTTGGACCGTGTGATCTGGTTCTCAATAGTTTCAGGCTCTTTCTCGGACATGCTACTATAGAGATCCGTCATTCGCTGGCGGTGTTCACGCACACACATACACTCGTGCTACCATTATAAGTCGTGAACTACTCTGAGTCGAGCATTCCCTGCCTGCGTTCAACATTCATCTTAGTTTGGGTCAGGCAAAATAATCGTTCACCCTGTTATATTTCACGAGTATCCATTGTCATCATTCATCGCAATACTACTGGAAGAGGAAAATAATTCTCAGTTACCAGAATGACGGTGGCATCATCACGTCTGTGGCGCGTTACGGATTTACTTATTCATACGCTTGTTGAGAATGTGGCTAAAGTGAGGCGCACCCAGAACGGTGATATGTTGTTCGTGTTGAAAGGAGATCCGACGATTAAGAGCTCAGCCTATAAAGATCTGGTAGAGAAATCGCTAGGGGAAACGGCAAAAGTTAGAGCACTATCACAAGAAACCGTGATCGAATGTAGAAATCTGGATGAAATCACGACGGTAGACGAACTGAAAGAAGCCTTGAATGGCCAGTTCGAGCTGACAGACACTTCCCTATCAATACGCCTGAGGAAGGCTTTCGGAGGTATGCAAATGGCTACGATAAGACTGCCAAGGAGGGCAGCAACTAAGATTCTGGAGGTTGGCAAGGTGAAAGTAGGGTGGACAATATGCCCCCTTAAAGTTGTCCAACGAATTGTAAGGTGCTTTAACTGCTTGAGCTTCGGTCATCTCGCGACAAAGTGCAATGGCCCCGATAGATCGAAGCTTTGCCTAAGATGCGGCGGAACGGAACATGTAGCTAAAGACTGTAGCAGGCCACCGAAATGTATGCTCTGCAATGCTGAAGAAAGGAATGACCACTTTACAGGAGGCCCAAGATGCCCGGTCTTCAAAGAGGCATTGGTTGACAGAAGAAAATGGAAGTAATCCAAATCAACCTTAACCACTGTGACACGGCACAACAATTGCTTTGGCAAGCCGTAGTGGAAACGAAGTGCGACCTAGCAATCATAGCCGAACCGTACAGGGTGCCCCCCGATGACAGAAACTGGCTGGCCGATAAGGCGGGACTGTCAGCTATAATGACTACGGGAAAATACCCCATTCAAGAAAAGATATCCAGGGCACATGAGGGGTTCGTGATTGCCAAAATCAATGGAGTCTTTGTGTGCAGCTGCTACGCACCCCCGAGGTGGACGATAGAACAATTTGACCTGATGCTCGACAAGTTAACAGAAGAGCTCATTGGTCGAAAGCCCCTCGTCATCGGCGGAGACTTCAACGCCTGGGCAGTGGAGTGGGGGAGTAGACTCACCAATACGAGAGGTTTTGATCTAATAGAAGCTCTTGCGAAACTAGAAGTGAAACTAGCCAACGAAGGCACAACCAGCACTTTCCACAGGAATGGTCGAGAATCGATCATCGACGTCACTTTCTGTAGTCCGATGCTAGCGGTGAATATGAATTGGAGGGTGTGCGACGACTACACTCACAGTGATCACCAAGCCATTCGATATAATCTCGGCAGTCGAAAGTCATCATCAACTCGAAGGCCAAGGCCCAGAGAACGGAGGTGGAAGATTAAGAATTTTGACAAAGATCTCTTCATCGAAGCACTTCGTGTACAAACTCCGCCCAACATGAATGCAAGCGAACTGACCGATACTGTGACAAGAGCCTGTGACACTGCCATGCCACGAATGCTACAACCAAAAAACGTACGCCAATCAGTTTACTGGTGGAGCGAAGAGATTAACTCTCTACGCGCTAGCTGTCTTCGAGCTAGGCGGAGCATGCAAAGAGCTAGGTCTCCCGCAGACAGAGAAGAACGCTGGGAAGCACTTAGAGTGGCGAAATCTTCACTAAAACGTGAAATCAGGCTCAACAAGAGACGATGTTTTAAAGAACTCTGCCATGACGTTGATGCAAACCCTTGGGGAAACGCGTATAGAGTTGTGATGGCAAAAATCAAAGGACCGTCGACCCTCTCCGAACAGTGTTCGGAAAGGATAAATAGCATTATTGATGGGCTCTTCCCGCAGCATGCACCGACGACTTGGCCACGTCCACCATACAGCCAAGAACGAGAAGGAGTCGAAATAGTAACCACGGAAGAACTATTAGCTGCAGCAAAAAGATTGAAGGGAAATAAATCCCCAGGCCCTGACGGAATCCCCAATGTGGCGTTAAAAGCGGCCATACAAGCGAACCCGAATATGTTCAGAGAAACTCTGCAAAATTGTCTGAATGAAGGAGTCTTCCCCGATATATGGAAGAGGCAGAAACTCATACTACTGCCGAAGCCGGGGAAAACACCAGGAGAGCCGTCATCATACAGGCCTATTTATCTTCTAGATACACTTGGTAAGCTGCTGGAGAGAATTATACTAAACAGGCTGACGAAGTGTACAGAGAGCGAACATGGACTCTCATCGTCGCAGTTCGGGTTCCCGAAGGGTAGATCGACTGTGGATGCTATTATGCGCGTCATCGAAATAGCCGAGAAAGCTCTGAAACAAAAAATACGGGGCGACCGGTTCTCCGTAGTAACAGTGGACGTAAAAAACGCGTTCAATAGTGCCAGCTGGGAAGCCATTGCAAAGGCGTTACACAGGATGTTGGTACCGAACTACCTGTGCGCGATCCTGAAGAGTTACTTTGAGAACAGAATCCTGCTCTACAACGCAGGAAAGGCAGAAAAAGTGTTCAATATAACTGCAGGTGTCCCCCAGGGCTCCATTCTGGGCCCAACTCTTTGGAACGGGATGTACGATGGAGTGTTAAAGCTAAAATTGCCAAAAGGCGTCAACATCATTGGATTCGCAGATGACATCTCTCTAACAGTAACGGGCGAGACGCTGGAGGAGGTGGAAATGCTGGCTACCGAGGCGATAAGAACGATAGAGAGCTGGATGCTCGAGGCAAAACTGCAGATAGCGCATCACAAGACGGAAATTATACTGGTCAGCAACTGCAGGGCTGTACAAAGAGCGGAAATCACTGTGGGGGACCACACCATTACCTCCAAACGGGAACTTAAGTACTTGGGTGTGATCATAGACGACCGACTTAACTTCAGGAGTCATGTCAGCTACGCCTGCAGGAAGGCGGCAAAGGCCATAACGGCGATAGCCAGAATCATGCCGAATAATGACTGGAATAGTAGCAGTAAAAGGCGACTTCTGGCTTGCGTATCCACATCGATACTCAGATATGCTGGTCCAGCCTGGGTGGCAGCGATCAACAATAAACAAAACAGAACGCTGCTGAACAGAACCTACAGAGCTATGGCGATGAGAGTAGCGAGTGCATATAGGACCATATCCATGGAAGCTGTATGTGTCATAGCGGGAATGATTCCCATCGATATTGTTCTGGCGGAAGACAATGCGTGCTATAAAGAGCGTGCTTCAACTGGAATGAGTGGCGATCGATATCCCCGTCCGGGATATCTTAGGTAGCCGGGATCCTGATCTTCTGCTTCATCTATACCTGTTCCTCAGAAACGCCGATGTCAACGTTTAATGATGTTTCCTTCGTTGTGTCCCCGTTTCATATCCCTCCTATCCGATCGATAAACTTTTACTTAGTCGCGGCAATACATACACACACTCTTTACAGACACACGGGCCAAAGGTTGTGCAGTCCACTGATCATTCAACAAGAGCCAAAGGTTGTACCGCTCATGACAACTCTACACGAGCTGATGATTGCGCCGCCATTCTATCCTGGATTCCTCGAGTCGAGAAAGACGCACCACGCTAGATATGGGGTACAGACTAGGGGGGCGTTGCTGATTAATGGTCAGCTGCATCCCAATAGGAAGTATCCCGTGTCGGGCACACGTACAGAGCATCGAAGACTGCGACATACCAATTATGAGAACACTTGTAATACTAACCTCGAGTCAACCGCGAGTAATCGGTTACATATTACTAACATAGTCTAAGCAAATATTGTCAAAATATTGAACTCCCGGCCCCGTTAGGCTGACGCCATATGAGCCTTAATAAAATATATATTTTGGATAAAAAAAAAAAAAAAAACTGGACGGAATACCAGAGACGCTCGAAAGCGAGCAAGAAGTGACTCGTTGAGGAAGTGGCAGCAAGAGTGGAACAACACCTCAAAAGGAAGATGGACCCACAGGCTGATTCCAGACATAACCAAGTGGATTACCAGAAATCACGGAGAAACGAACTTCCAGCTGACGCAGTTCCTGTCAGGTCATGGTTGCTCTCGGGAATATCTCCACAGATTCGGACATGCGAATTCGCCCCACTGCCCCCAGTGTGCACACATAGTGGAAACTCCGTTCCACGTAGTGTTCGAATGTCCTCGATTCGTCCAAGAACGTTCTGAAATGTTCGCATCTGATGTCGAAATCAACGAGAGTAATGTGACCCAAAAAATGTGCCGCGACGAGAGTACGTGGAATGCAGTAACAAAAGCGATTACGCTGATAATGTCAGAGCTTCAACGCAAATGGAGAGATGACCGGAGAATGGCCCAATGAAATGAGTGCGTGAGCACTGCCTCCCCCTGAAGTAATACCAATGGGTGGTTCCGGGGGGGAAAAAAGGCACAGCGCATAGGAGGTGGTTTTAGTGAGTAAGAATCTCACACTACCCAGTCAACATGACGACTGGGTGTCTATGAAGATCTCCACCTTCTTCACCAAAAAAAAAAAAAAAACACACACACACACAGAGAGAGAGCACGAAACAGTGCTGATAGAGAGGAACGTAATACGGTGTACCGAGCAGCTAGAGCCGCCTTGAAACTGCAAAGCGAACTGTTTTAAGGAGCTGTGCCGAGAGGCAGATGCCAACCCATGGGGCAACGCGTATCGAGTCGTGATGGCGAAGATCAGAGGACCTGTGACGCCCGTCGAATCGTGTCCCGAGAAGCTGACGGTCATTGTGGAGGGTTTATTTCCGATGCATGATCCTACGGTATGGCCACCGACACCGTACGCCGAAATAGCTACCGAACGTTCTCAAGTTTCCAATGAAGAACTGGTAGCAGTGGCGAAGAGACTGCAGGTAAAGAAGGCGCCCGGCCCCGACGGAATCCCCAACGCGGCCTTGAAAACGGCGATTCAGGCGTTCCCGGACATCTTCAGGATAGTGCTACAGAAATGCCTGGATGATGGTCACTTTCCTAAGAAATGGAAGATCCAAAAGTTAGTGTTGCTGCCAAAACCAGGAAAGCCCCCGGGGGTACTAACATCCTATAGGCCTATATGCCTGCTGGATACGCTCGGGAAACTCTTGGAAAGGATTATCCTCAACAGACTGACGAAATGTACGGAGAGTGACCATGGTCTGTCAAAGATGCAGTTTGGATTCCGGAAAGGCAGGTCCACCGTTGATGCTATCCGGACAGTGGTTGAAAAAGCAGAGAAGGCATCACAGCAAAAGCGGAGGGGCGACCGACATTGTGCTATAGTAACGATCGACGTGAGGAATGCTTCCAACAGCGCTAGCTGGGAAGCCATCGCCGAGTCCCTACACCGTATGAAGGTTCCTGGGTACCTGTGCAGAATTCTAGGAAGCTACTTTCAGAACCGCGTCCTAGTCTACGAGACGAGCATGGGGCGGACAACGTTGAATATAACTGCCGGCGTACCACAAGGCTCTATCCTGGGCCCAACGCTCTGGAACGTAATGTATAACGGAGTACTGAATCTGAAGCTTCCCAAAGGCGTGGAGATCGTGGGCTTCGCGGATGATATCGCTCTCACAGTGGCAGGCGAGACACTCGAAGAGGTGAAGATGCTTGCAATCGAGTCCATCGTCTCAGTAGAGAACTGGATGCAAGCAGTGAAACTGCAGATTGCTCATAATAAAACGGAAGTATTGTTGGTGAGTAACTGCAAAGCCGTGCAGCGAGCGGAAATTACAGTCGGGGAACACGTGATACCTTCTAAGCGTAGATTGAAATACTTGGGGGTTATGATCGACGACCGGCTGAATTTCAACAACCACGTCGACTACGTCTGCGAGAAAGCAGAGAAGTCCATGAGCGCGATAGCGAGAATAATGCCGAATAACGCAGGACCTTGCAGTAGCAAAAGACGTCTTCTGGCTGCTGTATCCTCGTCCATACTGCGGTATGGAGCACCAGCCTGGTCTGCGGCTCTCGAAACCCATCGGAATCGTAGAAAACTGGACCGTACGTTTCGGCTCATGGCGATGCGAGTGGCGAGCGCGTATAGGACGATCTCGTTGGAGGCAGTCTGCGTTATCGCCGGCATGATCCCGATTGGCATCACTCTGGCGGAAGACGGAGAGTGCTACAGACGGAAGGAAATCAGAGGTATCCGGAAAACAGCGAGAGTAGAATCACTCTTGAAGTGGCAGCAGGAATGGGACTCGGCGGAGAAAGGTAGGTGGACGTATGGGCTCATACCGGTACTATCGACCTGGCTGATAAGGAAGCACGGGGAGGTGAATTTTCATCTGACACAGTTCCTGTCTGGACATGGCTGCTTCAGGCAATATTTGCACCGGTTCGGGCACCCAACGTCGCCACTCTGTCCGGAGTGTGAAGACGTGGAGGAAACACCAGAACACGTGGTATTCGAGTGTCCCAGGTTCACCGCAAGACGCGAGGGGCTGCCTGCCCTTCATGCCGGGAACATAGTGGAGGAAATGTGTCGCGAGGAGGGCACCTGGAACGCTGTGAACAGTGTAATCGTGCACATCATGTCCGAGCTACAGCGGAAGTGGAGGGTCGACCAGCGTGGTAATAACCCCTGACCGTAGAAGAGAAACAACTGCGAGGGCTGCTGCAACGGACTGTACCCCACGAGAGTCGCTGTGACGGAGTGCGCGTCATGTTGGAGGGCACGCGTCAAGTTGGAGGGCGCTTCCTAATCGGTTCACGTCTCGACAGGTGAGAAACCCCGCGAGGGTGGCTGTGACGGGTTGCGCGTCAAGCTGGAGGGCAATTCCTAATCGGTACACGTCTCGACGGGTAAGCGGAATCTGGAGAGCATGACAACAAAAGGCTGGCAATGCCTGTTGGTGGATTGGATGGAGGAACACTGCGAGGGTCGTCTAGACGAAGCGAGCGCCTAGGAGGGCGTCATCAGATCGGTGTGTACCCCACGAGAGCTGCTGTGACGGAGTGCGCGTTATGTTGGAGGGCACTGCCTAATCGGCGCTCCGTTGGGAAGAGAAATCCTGCGAGGGTGGCTGTGACGGGGCGCGCGTCAAGTTGGAGGGCGCTTCCTAATCGGCTCACGTCTCGACAGGTGAGAAACCCCGCGAGGGTGACTGTGACGGGTTGCGCGTCAAGTTGGAGGGCAATTCCTAATCGGTACACGTCTCGACGGGTAAAAGGAATCCTTTGCAACGGATGTGCGCGGCGGAGTACAACGGATTCGTAAATGAGATATACAGAGAAAAAGGGAAGGATCAACGCTAGTTAGCGTTGAAAACTCGTGAAGTGCATGAGCACAGCCGCCCCCTGAAGTAGTCGCCTAGATGTGGTCCCGGGGGGGAATGAGGCTACGAGTAGAGGGCTTGGTTTTTGTGGGTGCGATCCCCACTCGACGTCTGGGTTATCCCTTCCCAGATAAGGCTGGAAGAGCGTTCCTCACCTCTATAGAAAAAAAAACACACACACACACACACATACACACACACACGCCCGTCTGTCAAAGATGCAGTTTGGATTTCGGAAAGGCAGGTCCACCGTTGATGTTATCCGGACAGTGGTTGAAAAAGCAGAGAAGGCATCACAGCAAAAGCGGAGGGGCGACCGACACTGTGCTGTAGTAACGATCGACGTGAGGAATGCTTTCAACAGCGCTAGCTGGGAAGCCATTGCCGAGTCCCTACATCGTATGAAGGTTCCTGGGTACCTGTGCAGAATTCTAGGAAGCTACTTCGTTTATTGTCTATTCATCAACAGGCTGTGAAGGCCCCAATGATGTTACTTATATCTAAACATGAATGTTACACTACATAAGTTCGTCACATAATAAAACTAACATCGAAACTAAAAACCTATGGTAAATTAAACTAGTTCAGAAAAAAAAGAGCTAAACCTCCGGCGAAGAAGCGTTCGGGATAAATGGAAGTCGTACAACATGGTCACTCTGTTGAATAATCTTTGCAAACCACTAAATCCACCAAACATGCTGTAGTTCGTACGTTGTACGGGCAATCTTAGCATCGCATTATTTCGGAGAGCTCGAGGTCGGACGTTGATATTGATGTTCTCCAAGAGAACGAGACAGTCGATGCGTCCTTGCAAAACATCAGCTATGAACAGAGCTCTGGCTGTATCTCTACGGACCGATAAAAGTTCCAGGTTAATCAACTGACAACGACTCTCGTAACTCGGTAATCGGAAGGGGTCCGTCCACGGCAATCTGCGGAGTGCATATCTCACGAACCTTCGTTGAACAGACTCAACTCTTTCGACGCCATTGTTGTAGTGAGGAGTCCAAACTGCAGAACCATACTCTAAAACAGAGCGAGATAGAGAGCAGTAGAGAGATTTGAGGCAGTAGATGTCAGTGAAATTTTTGGCAATTCTGAAGATGAATCCTAGAGTTCTGGTCGCTTTATTGACAATGAACGAGATGGGCGGTTTGAACGAGAGTTGCGTGTCCAATATTACCCCTAGGTCTTTGACTTCACTAAAGCGCTCGATTTCTGAGTCACGCAAGACATACGTATACAATATGTTCTTTCTCGTGCGCGAGAACGAGATGACGGAGCATTTAGCGGGGTTTACATCCATGCGGTTGAGCATACACCAATCGGCGAAAGCATCCAACTGTCTCTGAAGGAAGTGACAATCTTCAATTGAGCAGACCCGAAGGTAAATTTTCAGATCATCTGCGTATGACAGTCGTGGTCCTTCAATCACCAAATTTACGTCGTTAAAATAGATCAAAAAAATCAGCGGACCCAGATGACTACCTTGTGGTATGCCAGAAGTAGCAGCAAATAGAGAGGATTGACAGTCGCCAATAACGACGGCTAGTCGGCGGCCAGTGAGGTATGATTGGAACCATTGCAGAAGGTTGCCGTTAATCCCAAGCCTGTCGAGTTTGGCAACAGCTATACGGTGGTTCAATTTATCAAAGGCCGCAGTCAAATCTGTAAAAATGGCGTCCGTTTGAGCGTATTGTAACATAGAATTGGTAATGTAGGAGGTGAGACACAGTAAATTTGTGGTGGTGGAGCGACCCGTCGTGAATCCGTGCTGGTCAGTGCTAATGTACGGCTTGCTGAGAGCGTTGAGCGGTTCCATAATAACGAGTTCAAACAATTTAGCCAAAGCGCAAAGCGAAGTAATGCCACGATAATTATTGACGTCCCGTCTATTTCCTTTCTTATATCCCGTTGCGTAGAGGCCACGATTCCATTGAATGCCATAGACGATGGCAAACCGGCTGAATGGCGCTGCTCGTTGACAAATTTCCAAAACTGTTTGGGATGTGATATGAGTTTTCTCTGTACACGACGCTGATAATGTAGGAAAGATTGCTTCGCAACACGTTTATATTCGTGGTTGATTCGCGCATATTGATATTGAAGAATTTGTGTGCGGTGTGTGGTGAAATTTCTCAAGGCGGCCCTCTTCATTGATTTCAGTCGTCGAAGCACACAGGTCTGCCATGGTTTGCGGGGTCTGCCATGGGTCACAGTCGGGGAACACGTGATAACTTCTAAGCGTAGGTTGAAATATTTGGGAGTTATGATCGACGACCGGCTGAATTTCAACAACCACGTCGACTACGTCTACGAGAAAGCAGAGAAGTCCATTAGCGCGATAGCGCGAATAATGCCGAATAACGCAGGACCTTGCAGTAGCAAAAGGCGTCTCCTGGCTGCTGTATCCTCGTCCATACTGCGGTACGGAGCACCAACCTGGTCGGCGGCTCTCGAAACCCACCGGAATCGTAGAAAACTGGACCGTACGTTTCGGCTCATGGCGATGCGAGTTGCGAGCGCGTATAGGACGATCTCGTTGGAGGCAGTCTGCGTTATCGCCGGCATGATCCCTATTGGCATCACTCTGGCGGATGACAGAGAGTGCTACAGACGAAAGGAAATCAGGGGTATCCGGAAAACAGCGAGAGTAGAATCACTCTTGAAGTGGCAGCAGGAATGGGACACGGCGGAGAAAGGCAGGTGGACGTATGGGCTGATACCGGTACTATCGACCTGGCTGAACAGGAAGCACGGGGAGGTGAATTTTCATCTGACACAGTTCCTGTCTGGACATGGCTGCTTCAGGCAATATTTGCACCGGTTCGGGCACGCAACGTCGCCACTCTGTCCGGGGTGTGAAGATGTGGAGGAAACACCAGAACACGTGGTATTTGTGTGTCCCATGTTCACCGCAAGACGCGAGGGGCTGCCTGCCCTTCATGCCGGGAACATAGTAGAGAAAATGTGTCGCGATGAGGGCACCTGGAACGCTGTGACCAGTGTAATCATACACATCATGTCCGATATACAGCGGAAGTGGAGGGCCGACCAGCGTAGTAATAACCCCTGACCATAGAAGAGGAACAAATGCGAGGGCTGTTGCAAAGTGTAGTACCCCACGAGAGTCGTTGTGACGGAGTGCGCGTTATGTTGGAGGGCACTGCCTAATCGGCGCTCCGTTGGGAAGAGAAATCCTGCGAGGGTGGCTGTGACGGGGCGCGCGTCAAGATGGAGGGCGCTTCCTAATCGGTTCACCGGCTGAATGGCGCTGCTCGTTGACAAATTTCCAAAACTGTTTGGGATGTGATATGAGTTTTCTCTGTACACGACGCTGATAATGTAGGAAAGATTGCTTCGCAACACGTTTATATTCGTGGTTGATTCGCGCATATTGATATTGAAGAATTTGTGTGCGGTGTGTGGTGAAATTTCTCAAGGCGGCCCTCTTCATTGATTTCAGTCGTCGAAGCACACAGGTCTGCCATGGTTTGCGGGATGCATGGTGGCATTTCTTTTTCGGCACATATCTATCGATAACATATGCCAGAACGTTGGAGAATGTTAAAGCTGCAGATTCGACGTTAACGGTGTCTAGTATATCGTCCCAGTTGAAGCTAGAGAGTAACTGGCTGATACCACAATGGTCGGCATTACGAAAGTCATAAGAAATTGCTACAGGTGAGATATCGAAATCCTGTGACAACTTAGTACCAACGGTAACCAGCAGAGGTGGATGATGAGGAGTGTGCTTAACAAGAGGAGCAGGAGCTCTGCATAGGAATGGGGCTGTGTCCTGCGCACTCACAAAGCAGAGATCCAGACTACGGTCATTCTGATTGGTAACGTAATTGATTTGCGAGAGAGTGGCTAAGCTGTAATTGTCAAGCAAGAAAGAAGCATTGGGAGGGATGGTCGAATGAGCCAAATCCGGATAAAGGAAGCCGTTGCAGGATTTCTTCCACGAAATTCTTGGAAGATTAAAGTCGCCCATTAAGATGACTTCATCTGTTGCTTTAGCGGTTTCCAAGACAGAGAAAACCGACTGACAATGTATCTCAAAGAGCTCGCGTTCTCGTATTCGGTCGGGAGGAATGTACAACGCACATAGAAATAAAGTACGGTCGCCAAGTGTGATCGCCGTCCACACCTGCTCCAAGCAAATCCATTTTTGATTATCTACAGCTCTCGCTTCGAGTCTGGAGTTCACGGCCACCAGAACGCCTCCGCCTCTAGCCTTACGGCTATTATCAGCATTCCTATCACATCGAAAAACTTCATAATCTTTACCGAACATCTGATGCGAGAGCGTACGTGAGTCTAGCCAAGTCTCTGTGAGAACAACAATATCGTAGCATTGATCCGATACAGCTAGCCGAATATCATCGACATTTCTGTTGATGCCGCCGACATTCTGGTAATATACGACGATTTTCTGATGGCAATTGAACGAGAGAACGTTGGATTGCGAGGTAATAGACGCAGATGGTGAGATCACGGTGATGGAACTGGAATTCAAGGCGGTATCAGGCGACGAAAACACTGAAGTGTGACGGTACTTGCCTGCTGCAGCAGACTGGAAAACCCCCGGTCTACCTCTGCCATCAGGTCCGAGACGACTATGGTGAACATTAACTGGAATAGACACGACTGAGGCAGAGGAGACGGGGGCTTCCAAGATGCAAAACTTCCAGAACCGCGTCCTAGTCTACGAGACGAGCACGGGGCAGACAACGTTGAATATAACGGCCGGAGTACCACAAGGCTCTATCCTGGGCCCAACGCTCTGGAACGTAATGTATAACGGAGTACTGAATCTGAAGCTTCCCAAAGGCGTGGAGATCGTGGGCTTCGCGGATGATATCGCTCTCACAGTGGCAGGCGAGATACTCGAAGAGGTGAAGATGCTTGCAACCGAGTCCATCGTCTCAGTAGGGAACTGGATGCAAGCAGCGAAACTGCAGATTGCTCATAATAAAACGGAAGTATTGTTGGTGAGTAACTGCAAAGCCGTGCAGCGAGCGGAAATCACAGTCGGGGAACACGTGATAACTTCTAAGCGTAGGTTGAAATATTTGGGAGTTATGATCGACGACCGGCTGAATTTCAACAACCACGTCGACTACGTCTGCGAGAAAGCAGAGAAGTCCATTAGCGCGATAGCGCGAATAATGCCGAATAACGCAGGACCTTGCAGTAGCAAAAGGCGTCTCCTGGCTGCTGTATCCTCGTCCATACTGCGGTACGGAGCACCAACCTGGTCGGCGGCTCTCGAAACCCACCGGAATCGTAGAAAACTGGACCGTACGTTTCGGCTCATGGCGATGCGAGTTGCGAGCGCGTATAGGACGATCTCGTTGGAGGCAGTCTGCGTTATCGCCGGCATGATCCCTATTGGCATCACTCTGGCGGATGACAGAGAGTGCTACAGACGAAAGGAAATCAGGGGTATCCGGAAAACAGCGAGAGTAGAATCACTCTTGAAGTGGCAGCAGGAATGGGACACGGCGGAGAAAGGCAGGTGGACGTATGGGCTGATACCGGTACTATCGACCTGGCTGAACAGGAAGCACGGGGAGGTGAATTTTCATCTGACACAGTTCCTGTCGGGACATGGCTGCTTCAGGCAATATTTGCACCGGTTCGGGCACGCAACGTCGCCACTCTGTCCGGAGTGTGAAGATGTGGAGGAAACACCAGAACACGTGGTATTTGTGTGTCCCATGTTCACCGCAAGACGCGAGGGGCTGCCTGCCCTTCATGCCGGGAACATAGTAGAGAAAATGTGTCGCGATGAGGGCACCTGGAACGCTGTGAACAGTGTAATCATACACATCATGTCCGATATACAGCGGAAGTGGAGGGCCGACCAGCGTAGTAATAACCCCTGACCATAGAAGAGGAACAAATGCGAGGGCTGTTGCAAAGTGTAGTACCCCACGAGAGTCGTTGTGACGGAGTGCGCGTTATGTTGGAGGGCACTGCCTAATCGGCGCTCCGTTGGGAAGAGAAATCCTGCGAGGGTGGCTGTGACGGGGCGCGCGTCAAGATGGAGGGCGCTTCCTAATCGGTTCACGTCTCGACAGGTGAGAAACCCCGCGAGGGTGACTATGACGGGCTGCGCGTCAAGTTGGAGGGCAATTCCTAATCGGTACACGTCTCGACGGGTAAAAGGAAGCCTGTGCAGCAGATGTGCGTGGCGGAGTACAACGGAAACGTAAATGAGATGTATAGAGAAAAAGGGAAGGATCAACGCTAGTTAGCGTTGAAAACTCGTGAAGTGCATGAGCACAGCCGCCCCCTGAAGTAGTCGCCTAGATGTGGTCCCGGGGGGAATGAGGCTACGAGTAGAGGGCTTGGTTTTTGTGGGTGCGATCCCCACTCGACGTCTGGGTTATCCCTTCCCAGATAAGGCTGGAAGAGCGTTCCTCACCTCTATAAAAAAAAAAAAATAAAAAAAAACACACACACACACACACACACACACACACAAATACACATCAAATTCTAGCGCCCGCTTTGTCTCCGTTCGTTCTAAGCAAAGCATAAAAACAACAGCGCGCCTCCATTTGAACCGTATGCGCTTGTGTGATGAAAAATACCTCAACAGAGAGAGAGCAATTCAGATTCAAGCGCGCAGTATAGAAATACGGCGCAAATTTCAGCGTAAAACTCAGCTTAAAACTTGGCGTAAGAACGGCGCTGACAACCAAACATTTCATCTGTGTTTCAGAGCGTGCTCATGCGCCAGAGCACATGTCTGCACAATGAGTGGGAGCTCAACTGGGTACAAAAATCTTGTTGCGCATCAGCACCGAGTTGCATTCTGAAGACTGATACCACATTTACGTATTCACGGTTGAAAAGGAGGGCGCTCTCTAAGCAAATATTTATCACACTAATCGCTCGCAAGAAACGTTGCTGAGCAAAGTTCGGTAGTATATTGAGTCCCACAACCCTTTTTTTAGTGACGTTACCCAGCTATAGGCTGGAATTTATTTATTTATTAATGGTTGAAATAAGTTTACGGATGGGATGAAACGGACAGCTGCCAGTGCAAATAAGACGGA
The DNA here is from genome assembly GCF_029784135.1 of Toxorhynchites rutilus septentrionalis. NCBI lineage: Eukaryota > Metazoa > Arthropoda > Insecta > Diptera > Culicidae > Toxorhynchites > Toxorhynchites rutilus. The sequence continues at coordinate 215,918,844 of NC_073746.1, forward strand.
CCGTAAAATGTTTTGTAACATCTGTTTATTCTATTTCTAAGTAATACATTACATCTATAAGATCACCGAATGTAAGATTGCCAAATGTAAAAAATTACTTGACTTCGGAGATACGAGATAAACATGTTCTGTGGTACGAAAAATACATGGTATCATTTATGTGTAGATTAATTTAGTTGTCGAATATTTAACGGACATTCAAAATGATTTCATACCATAGTTGAATAAAATTATCCATCTCGTGAACGGTCGTCTTCTACGAATAGTATGTTACATTACCTATTCGCCATATCCCCACCATATGTCCGTTTTACTTGCACCACAAAAAATGTTCAACTTTCCGGTCTGCTTTCATTCCAGTAACATTGGAAAACCCTTTTTTTTTGCGACATTTGACAGATTAATTCGGAAAATAGTATGGTATAGTATAGTTTCCACAGATACAAGCAAAGTTCATAACTTGTCCGTATTCCCCCCTGTTCCCCTACATCTTTTCATCGAGCCATCGGATTTGAGAATACAAGATCTACAGATCTACAGATTTGTAGAAATATTCCCAATCGATTGATGCGAAATGGTCAAATTGTAATCGTTCAAAATTCTCCATTATTTGCTGCATGTTTAGTTCTTCAATGCTCATTTTATACCATATATCGTAATGCTTCAGAATACGGACGGCTTTTCATTCCGGACACTTTATCATTATATTCAATACTAGCTGACCCGGCAAACTTCGTCCTGCCCAAAATTTGTTTTTTGTTATCAATACCTTCAAACATTCACGTTTTCTTACTATGAGCAAGTTCATGGGTCCAATCGCAGAACTGTTCATTGATTGATCTTCTATTTGACCCCGTTGAATTTACCTTTTACTATAAAATTTCTAGTATTTCTAACAAAACTCATCATTATAATATCAGATTATTTTCAGACACAATTCTCGTTCAAGATTTTTCAACCACTTGCACATAACATGTTTCTCCGTTATATGGACTAAATGTTTTATACAGAAAATATGATAGAATAGAGACAGCCCTAAATCGGGCAATTCCTTCCTCGAGTTCTGCTATTATCAACACATCCGGCGATCTTTTTTTGGTATAGATAGAAGAAGATATAGGAGTGCGTTTCATCACATTAAAATCCATTTCCAGTTTCCAACAAAGATCAATTTCGCTAGCGCAAACATCAAATGGACCAACAGCACTTGTCACAATGTAATTGTAGAACATATGGAAATTTAATTTTCCAAATTTTCCCTTTTCCTTCAGAGTTTTCCAAAAATTTTCAATTGTCATGTTTGGTTGGAATGTTTTTGGTTGAAATATATGTAATATTTTTATGGGACCCCGTCTCCATTCCAGAGGAGGCAGGGGTGTCATACCATTATAGAAATATTTCTCATACCCAAAACCCTCACAACCCAAATTTGGCTCCATTTGGTTGATTAGCTCTCGAGTTATGCAGAAGTTTGTGTTTCGTTTGTATGACAGCCCCCTTTTGAGAGGGGGGAGGAGTGTCCAATTTGGTTTGCTTTGCTTTATTGATTCTCGTGTAATGCCGAAATTTGTGTTTCATTTGTATGGCAGAAAACCCCGCCCCCCCCTAAGAGAGGAGGGAGGAGTATTTTACCACCGTAAAAATATTTATTGCACCCTAAAACCTCCACATGTCAAATTTGGTTTCATTTGCTTGATGAATTCTCGAGTAATGCAGGAATGTGTGTTTCATTTGTATGGCAGTCCCTTTAGAGAGGGGGTGGAGAGTCTAACCACCATAAAACATTTATTGCACCCTAAAACCTCCATATACCTAATTTGGTTTCATTTGCTTGATTATTTCTCGAGTAATGTAGAAATTTGTGTTTAATTTGTATGGCAGCTCCCCCTTAGAGAGGGGGAGGGGTCTCAAACTATCACGGAAACCTTCCCCGGCCCCAAAAACCCCTACATACCAATTTTCATGTTGATCGGTTCAGTAATTTCCGAGTCCATAAGAATCAGACAGACAGACAGAAATCCATTTATATATTAGGCTGTCAAAAAAGTCCTGCGGTATTTTTTTTGAATTTTCATTTGTTCATAAAATTAGTTACAATCATCTGTTTTAAGTCAAATATGCGCCGTTTTGTTCGATGACTTGTTCCCAACGAGATGCCAACTTCATAATACCCCTGTTATAGAAGCTCGCTTCCTTATTGGCAAAAAACTCGGATAGCCAATTTTCACAGGCCTCTTTTGTGGCTAACTTCTGACTACCTAGCTCGTTCGCCATGGACAAAAACAGGTGGTAGTCACTTGGTGCAAGGTCCGGACTATACGGCGGATGCAAAAGAACCTCCCATCCGAGCTCCCGGAGCTTCTGGCGCGTCACCAAAGAAGTGTGTGGCCTGGCGTTGTCCTGATGGAAGACAATGCGGCCTCTGTTTATCAAAGATGGCCTCTTCTTCATGAGTGCTACCTTCAAGCGGTCCAGTTGTTGGCAGTACAGGTCCGAATTGAGCGTTTGGCCATAGGGAAGCAGCTCATAATAGATTATTCCCGGGTCTGGCAAACCACGGAGAGGCACAAGATGAGAACGATGTGTCACACCAACGCTACATAAGAATATCGAATAACTTTTCACGGTTGGAACACTTCCTACGAAAAAAGATATACACTTTGCGATAAGGTTTACCAACAGACATTGCAAATAGTTGTAAAGTCAAAGTTCAGTAGAAAGGCTCCAGAGTTTAGAAAGTAATTTAATTTCGAATTCAAATAATTTTCTGACACTGATGTGACAGTTGCTTTCCTACGTGATAGCATAATGAATAAACTTCGATTCTGGAATGCGTTACAATACGAAAGGATATCTGCTTTGAAGAAAAGGGGGAAACACGGGAAAAAAGTTTTGACATACTGGATTTGTTTCTATTACTTCCAATCTGCTTGTGGAGCAGTACCTGTTCTCCAAAATGTGAAATCCATACGCACTAATTAGAAATGATGTGGACATTCGTGATTAAATTAAAATTTGTTTCCCAAGACATCAAGCCATTTTTAAATGCGATTCGTTTTCTCTCCTGCATAAACCCTCAATTTCGCCCATTCTAAGATACTAAGATACTACATTGTATCTTGATTCTTGCTTCAACCCGTTTTGATAAACAAACCACGTTATAAATTCATTAATTTTGTGTCACGTTTCCTATAAGCACTCCGTATTGACATTACCGCTGTTGAAATAAATTGGGCGAGCAGAGGTCGGAAAACAAAACATAATGGCTTTTCTATTACCGGTGAGGGCGAAGGCGAGGGTGGGTCCGATGGATATCAGACGTTAAACCAAAACGTGGTGGAAAAGGCAAATAAATCACTCACTTCTTTTGTTCTTTCGATAGCTGCCATCTACTCGAAGCAATTTTTCTCTGGTTTTCAATTTCTTCTCCACTCCCCCGAGGTGGAGATGAAGGAAATGTCCATCCTAGCTTACATTCATTTAGCAAACGATTTGCAATACATCTTGGGTGACACAGGAAAAAAATTGTGTAAAACTAAATGAAAATAAATTATCGTTTTTGAGCTGGGGGGTCATGATTGTTTAATTGATTTACAGTGTTCATAGGACAAAGTTTTTACGAACATACCAAAGTTGTAACAACGTTACAAAATAGGATGCGATGTTTTTCATGCAGCGAATGAGAAGATACTTTATTCTTGGCAAAAGCGTTCTAATTAATCAATGTCATGTGGAAGCACGAATTAACAACTAGTTGAATCAACATCAGAACTATATTATTAATTATTCATCATTTATTCGGAACTGAAAAAACTGGTATGTTTGCACAGACTACGATGTATTCAATCTTACAGTAACCTAATACTCAAACAACAGTATGTTAGGTAAACTTAAACACTAAAACAATATAATTGCGTTATTCTCCAGATTTTCGATGCATAGGATGAAGTAAATAGAACTCGATAATTTTTTTGGCAACATATTTGAGAGATTTTCAGCCTCCTAGGTTGGTTATTCTGTAATTAACTACCTATATAGTGCCGCGGGATGTACCTACATTGGACTTATACATTACAATACTTGGACAGTTTTACCACTGATTTACAATTAACAGTTCCACATAACAAAAAAAAAAATACAATTTTTATCACAGATAAAATGTTGATTTTCCTTTCTTGTACTGTTGCTCGATGGAACTGCTTTCTTCCAATCGTTTGACGAGGATGTCCGCCGACCATGGCCCAGACCCAGGGGAGGGGGACACGTGCCGTTCGAAGATGCCGACTGTTATTGTTCCCTCATACGCAAAAGGGAAGGAAGAAGAATCTTCTTTGTATTATATCCGCTGTTTGTGGTTCAGATTTTAAAGTAGGTTGCAGTTACGGAAGGTTATCGCCTAGGACATTACGTATGCTCTCGTTGATTCTGAAGTTCTCGTTCTTCGATATACACTGATGAAGTTTTCGAACGATCTGGTACAGGTCGCAGAGTGAGTGAAAAGTCCCTTTGATGAAGTTGTGTGACACATTGGCTCTCAATTTGGATAGAATTCTCTGCTTCTGCTGGAATCTCAGATCAGCTTCGATCAACTTACATTCCCCGTATTTTTAACCGAAAGTACTCAAAAGTCAATTGCATGAATAGATACTTCACTGATGGGTCTCGCCTCAATGGATCCACTGGCTTCGGTGTTTTCAATGAAAATTCGAGCGCCTTCCGTAAACTGCAGGAACCTTGTTCCGTTTATGTTGCTGAGCTGGCAGCAATCGACTTCGCATTGGGGATGATCTCCAACAAGCCTGCAGACCATTACTTCATTTTCTCGGATAGTCTCAGTTCGCTTGAGGCTCTCCAGTCGATGAGAACTAGTAGGCACCCATCTTATTTCTTCACAAAAGTGAGGCTGCAGATGAGTGCACTGATCGAAAGATCTTATAAGATAACCTATCAACAATGATCAATATCAACTTTTTTTTTTCCAGTGTTCGTCGTATGTAAACAACGTTGTTTTTCGATCGTGATTTCCATCGCTGTTTACGTGTTTATTTTATCGTCTTAAATCTAATTTCCGTGTTGATATCGTCTAGTGGAGGTCTGTGTTTGAACAGTTACGTTTGTGGATCGATCCGTACAGTTGTTGTGTAGCATTTTCTACTTCCCGCTAGTTTGTGTTTATTCGGTGGAACAAAACAACAAAGGTGCTTTACTCTCCACGTCGATTTTCTGGCTCGAAGCGACATCTACTGGACTCAAACTCAACCTCGCATCTGGTCGAATTTTCAAAAGCTCGGCACGCGCATTGTACTGCATACCCAAAGGCGCATTATCATGGCAAAAAACTGCGCTAAGTGCTCTAATGCTATTTCGGGCATCGATTATGTCGTTTGCCGCGGCTATTGCGGTGCGTCTTTTCACATGAATGCATGTTCCGGTGTAACTCGTGCGTTGCAATCGTACTTCGCATCTAACAGAAACAACCTTTTCTGGATGTGTGATCAATGTGCTGAGTTATTTGAGAACTCGCATTTTCGCGTCATCTCACGCCAGGCCGATGAAAAATCTCCACTATGCACGCTCACGACTGCGATTACTGAGCTGCGGTCGGAAATAAAACAACTGCATTCTAAGCCCGTTGCCCAGTTCTCACCCGCTACAAGCACGCACTGGCCAGCACTTGAGCAGCGCAGAGCATTGAAACGGCCTCGTGAGATCGATTTCACAATCCGAGCTTCTGAGAGTTGCCAAATAGGAAGCAAAAAGCCGATGGCAAATGTTGCTTCTGTGCCAATTTGCAATAATGATGCTGATCATAAATTCTGGTTATACGTATCAAAAATTCGCCCAGACGTCACCGTGGAATCGGTATCGACTATGGTTAAGGCTAATCTCGGGACCGAGGATAATATTTCAGTGGTCAAGCTCATTCCAAAAGGCAGAGAGTTGGATTCCCTCACTTTTTTGTCCTTTAAAATTGGACTGGACCACTCGTTCAGGGAAAAGGCACTTGACCCATCTATATGGCCCGAAGGATTGCTATTTCGTGAATTCGAAAACTACGGTTCACAAAAATTTGGAGTTCCAACGAAGTACAAGAAGTCTACAACGCCGTTGATGCCACCAGAAACGGTATCTTCTCCGACCGCGACTATCATGAATTTGAGTTAGTTCACTGCAGCCCGGGACGCAATAGTTTGAGTCATTCGGAAGGCCCCTCTCCTCCCATCCCAGTCGTGCCCCTCACGCCGTCGGTCAGCAGTCGTCCCGGACCTGCGTTTGGGCTTGGAAAAGGGGTCTTCCAGCCAGTTTGCACAGGCAAGTACAGTTCCTCTGGATCTAATTTCGTTCCTGATTCTCGGTACGTTTTCAGTTGCATTTCTTCAATAAGTATGACAATGTCACATAGCCATTGCCCATTCGGCCAACCGCGGTTACTCCCAACGGAATGCACACAGAACAGCATGATGGAAGCTCCCAAACCGCCCGGCACAGTCGAGCACCACTGTCGTCTCTCCGCTGACTGCTCCTGCCACTCAAGACATTCCGTTCCTGTGTTCGGAGCTGGTGAGGGAGTCTTCCAACTTGCTACCTCAGGCAAGTACGACTACAGTACCGTTCCTTCGCTTTCTGAAATCCGCCCCACTAATAGTGTTGCCTACATCGACGGTGCGGCTGATACCGCACCTTACTCTGATGCTCCCGTCGTTTCTGCTGTTTGTCGGTCATCATTCACCGAATCAGAGGATACATCGTCACCGTCACCGCTGACCGTTTCCAGCCGTCTGTGGTTACTTCCAACGGAATGCGCGCAAAATAGCATGATGGAAGCTCCCAAACCGCCCGGCACAGTCGAGCACCGCTGTCGTCTCTCCGCTGACTGCTCCTGCCACTCAAGACATTCCGTTCCTGTGTCCGGAGTTGGTGAGGGAGTCTTCCAACTTGCTACTTCAGGCAAGTACGATTGCAGTACCGTTTCTTCGCTTCCTGATATTGGTCCCATTGATAGTGCTGCGTACATCAATGGTGTGGTTGATGCCGAGCCGAACCTCGATGCTACTGTTGTTCCAGCTACCACAACCTCGCATTTCAACGCTCTTTCTTCCAACCGTCATCAGGAAATTAGTGTATATTACCAAAACGTTGGCGGTATCAACAACAAGGTCGACGATTTCCGGGTAGCTGTATCAGACCAATGCTACGACATAGTAGTTCTCACGGAGACTTGGTTGGACTCACGTATACTCTCTCACCAAGTGTTCGGCTGCGATTACGATGTTTTTCGTTGCGATAGGAACGCTGATAATAGTCGTAAGGCTAGAGGCGGAGGCGTTTTAGTAGCCGTGAACTCTAGACTTGAGACGAGGGCTGTAGAAAACCAAAAATGGTCTTGTCTAGAGCAGGTATGGACGGCGATCACACTTGGCGACCGCACTTTATATCTATGCGCATTGTATATCCCTCCTGACCGAACACGAGAACGTGAACTTATCGAGATCCATTGCCAGTCAGTTTTCTCCGTTCTGGAAGTCGCTAAAGCAACAGATGAAATCATCTTGATGGGTGATTATAATATCCCAGGAATCTCCTGGAAGAAATCACGCAACGGTTTCCTTTATCCGGATCTGGGTCACTCAGCCCTCCATTCCAACGCGTCTTTCATGCTAGATACTTATAGCTTAGCCACTCTCTCGCAAATTAATCACGTCACTAACGAGAACGGCCGTAGCCTGGATCTTTGCTTTGTGAGTGCGCAGGACACAGCCCCATTCTTATGCGAGGCTCCTGCTCCTCTCGTGAAACTTACCCCTCATCACCCACCCTTGCTGGTTGCCGTTGGCACAAAACTGTCACAGGATATCAATATTTCACCTGTAGTCGTTTCTTACGACTTTCGAAATGCTGACCATCGTAATATCAGCCAGTTGTTCTCTAGCTTCAATTGGGGCGACATATTAGATACCGCTAACGTCGAGTCTGCAGCTGTAACATTCTCCAACGTCCTGGCATATGTCATTGATAGATATGTGCCAAAGAAGAAGTGCCTCCATACGTCCCGAAAACCGTGGCAAACACGCGAACTTCGACGAATGAAATCCATAAAGAGGGCCGCATTAAGAAAGTTCACCAGATACCGCACACAATCTCTTCAATGCCAGTATGCGAGAATCAATTACGAATACAAACGTGTCGCGAAACAATCTTTCCTGAATTATCAGCGCAGAATACAGAGGAAACTCAAATCCCGCCCAAAACAATTTTGGAATTTTATCAACGAGCAGCGCCATGAAGCTGGCCTGCCATCGTCTATGACGTTCAATGGAATTGCGGCCTCTACTCAGCAGGATATCTGCAACCTATTCTCAGAAAAATTCGCCAGTGTTTTCACCGATGAAACATTAACCGACGACTATATCAGGCATGCGGCTAGCTACCTCCCCCGTTCTAGCCAAACTCTGAGTAGGTTCGACATCAATACGGAGATGATTTCAAGGTCATTCTCAAAGCTCAAAACGTCGTTCAACCCGGGACCCGACGGTATTCCTTCAGCTTTTCTCAAAACGCACATGAATGACCTATTGATCCCGCTGCTCCACATATTTCAACTCTCTGTAGCCACCGGTGTTTTTCCGACCTGTTGGAAAATATCGCATATGTTCCCAGTCCATAAAAAGGGAAATAGACGAGATATTAACAATTATCGCGGCATCACTTCGCTTTGCGCTTTGGCAAAACTATTTGAGCTCGTTATTTTGGAACCGCTAGACGCTCTCAGCAAACCGTACATAAGTACTGACCAACACGGATTCATGACGGGCCGCTCCACCACCACAAATTTACTGTGCCTCACTTCTTACATTACCGACAGCATGTTGAAGCATGCCCAAATGGACGCTATTTATACGGATCTGACTGCAGCCTTCGATAGATTAAACCACAGTATAGCTGTCGCCAAACTGGACAGGCTTGGGATTAACGGCAACCTTCTACAATGGTTTCAATCATACCTCACTGGCCGTCGACTAGCCGTCGTTATAGGTGATTGCCAATCCCCTTTTTTCGCTGCTACGTCTGGTATACCACAAGGTAGCCATCTGGGCCCCTTGATATTTCTGATATACTTTAATGACGTAAATCTGGTAATTGAAGGTCCACGGCTATCATATGCTGACGATTTAAAAATTTACCTTCAGGTCAGCTCGATTGAAGATTGTCGCTTCCTTCAACGACAGATGGATGCTTTTGCCGATTGGTGTATTCTAAACCGAATGGAGGTTAACCCCGCTAAATGTTCTGTCATCTCGTTTTCGCGCACGAGACAGACCATATTGCACAACTATGTCCTGTTCGGCACGGAAATTGAGCGTGTCAGCGAAGTCAAGGACCTGGGTGTCATTTTAGACGTGCAACTCTCTTTCAAACCGCACATCACATACATGGTTAATAAAGCATCCAGAACTCTGGGGTTCATCTTCAGGATTGCTAAAAGTTTTACCGACATCTACTGTCTGAAGTCCCTCTACTGCTCCCTCACTCGCTCCATCTTAGAGTATGGTGCAGCTGTTTGGACTCCACACTACAGCAACGGTGTCGAAAGGATCGAATCAGTTCAACGAAGGTTTATAAGATATGCTCTGCGTAGATTGCCGTGGACTGACCCCCTCCGATTACCGAGTTACCAGAGTCGATGTCAGCTGATCAGCTTGGAAACTTTGTCGGTTCGTAGAGACACAGCCAGGGCTTTGATGATAGCTGATACCTTACAAGGACGCATCGATTGTCCCGGTCTTCTGGAAAAAATTAATTTCAACGTTCGACCTCGGGCTCTCCGAAATAACTTGATGTTACGATTGCCCGCCCTACGTACAAACTACGGCATGTTCGGTGGATTAAATGGTCTACAAAGACTTTTCAACAGGGTAGCCCAGCTGTTCGATTACCATTTATCCCGAACGCTTCTTCGTCGGAGATTTAGCTCTTTTTTTACTGAACAAACAGTCACGTGATTATTGTTTTTAAGTGTATCTTTAATATGTGATGACTGTAATTTGATGTAATCAGTTGTAACACGATGTCATTTGATTCATGTTTAGATTTAAATGTAGATTTAGAATTTTATATATCCTTAAGCACATCATTGGGGCCCTTACAGCCCGTTGATGAATTGACAAATAAATAAATAAATAAATAAATAAATAACCTTTGTATGGGTCCCCTCTCATTGCTCAATTCCTGGCAATGAGAAGGCGGACACTCTAGCAAAGGTGGGTGCCCAGGAAGGCGAATTGTTTGATAGACAGATTTCATACGATGAATTTTTCCAATTACTGCGTCAGAGTTCCCTCTTGAGTTGGGAAACCGATTGGGACACTGGAAGTCTTGGGCGGTGGTTATATTCAATTATTCCAAATGTTTCTTTGAGAGCGTGGTTCAAAGGTTTGGACGTAAGTCGTGACTTCATTCGTGTAATGAGTAGACTTATGTCCAACCACTACTCGCTAGATGTGCACCTCCACAGAATAAATCTTGTTCAAAACAATTGCTGTCGGTGTGGAAACGGTTACGATGACATCGATCACGCAGTTTGGCAATGTACGGATAATTACGCAGCCAGAGAGTACCTTTTGAATGCCCTTGAGGTCCAAGGAAGACAACCCTATGTTCCTGTTAGAGACGTGTTGGGAACTCGCGACATCTGCTATATGCAGTTGATCTATATGTTTGTGAAACGGTCTAGTATAAGAATTTAATGCTTTTGTGTTTTTTTTCTTTTTCGTTATTAGTTTGTTTGTCTTGTCCCCTCATCTCACCGTCGCCCACCGTCGACAGCTAGTCGAACACCAGATGCTATCCCTGGTCATTATGCACAATGCTACAGTGCGTGCGGCAACCCTCGGTTGAGACAATGATACCTCATATCCATATCCCTAACCTGACCCGTCCCACAAAAATTGTTGCCCCTCTAACCTCGAGTAAACCGCGAGTAATCGGTCGAAACCTACTAAACATAGATTTAAGATGAAATTTTTGTATAAACAAAACTTGAGTTAGCGGCTACGCAAAGCTTATGCGATTGAGCCTTACAAATAAACGAATTGGAAAAAAAAGTGTTCTCATAATTGGGATGTTGCAGTCTTCAGTGCTCTGTACGTGTGTCCGACATGGGATACTTCATATTGGGATGCAGATGACCGTTAATCAGCAACGCTCCCCTAGTCTGCACCCCATATCTAGCGTGGTGCGTCTTTCTCGACTCGAGGAATCCAGGATAGAATGATCACTAGCCGGCGCAATCATCAGCTCGTGTAGAGTTGTCATGAGCGGTACAACCTTTGGCTCTTGTTGAATCATCAGTGGACAACCTTCAGCCCGTGTATCTGTAAAGAGTGTGTGTATGTATTGCCGCGACTAAGTAGAAGTTTATCGATCGGATAGGAGGGATATGAAACAGGGACACAACGAAGGAAACATCATTAAACGTTGACATCGGCGTCTCTGAGGAACAGGTATAGATGGAGCAGAAGATCAGGATCACGACTACCTAAGATATCCCGGACGGGGATATCCGATTGTCTGCCTTATGCCCTCAATGCTCTGGAGAACTGAGAGCGGATACACGACCAGACAACATGCTCGATGTCGTGGTAGCCATCCCGACAATCACATAGATTGCTTGCTGCGAGCCCAATGCGATAAAGATGCGCGTTTAGGTTGTAGTGATTGGACATAAGCCGAGATATCACGCGAATGAAATCACGACCTACATTCAATCCCTTGAACCATGCACTCGTCGAGACCTTAGGGGTAATCGTGTGTAACCAACGACCGAACTCATCTTCACTCCACATGCGCTGCCAACTTACGAGCGTGTGCTGACGAGGAATGTGGAAAAATTCATTATAAGTAATTTGCCTTTCAAAAAGTGGGCCTTCTGAAGCGCCCACCTTAGCTAGCGAGTCCGCTTTCTCATTCCCCGGTATCGAGCAATGAGAGGGAACCTATGCTAAGGTAATCTTGAATAATTTTTCGACCAAAACACTCAATAGATGTCTTATTCTTGTTAGGAAATAAGATGAGCGTTTATTACCTTTCATTGAGCGGATTGCCTCTATTGAGCTGAGACTGTCTGAAAAAATAAAATAATGGTCGATGGGCAGTGTTTCAATGATCCCTAGAGCATAGTATATCGCACCCATTTCAGCGACATACACGGAACAAGGATCTTTGAGTTTGAAGGAGGCACTGGAATTTTCATTGAAGATGCCGAAGTGTATCTTCAATCCGTTTATGTATGAACCGTCAGTAAAGAACATTTTATCAGATATAACTTTCCCATATTCTGCCGAAAATATCGGCGGAATAGAACCGGAGCGTAGGTGATCTGGGATTCTATGGATTTTTTGTCGCATGGACAGATCAAAAATGACAGAAGAATTGCAAAAGTATGGGAAGCAAACTTGGTTGGAGATGCCTGGTGAAGGGTGCACGTCGTGGGTAAGGTACTCATGGTATAAAGACATAAAACTTGGCTGAGGAGGAGTCAGTTGGAGTAGATTTTCGAAGTTATCGATCACCAATGGATTCATGATCTTGCAACGGATGAGAAATCTGTAGGATAATTCTGTGAACCGAAGAGTAAGTGGGGTTACTCCTGCCAAGACTTCGAGACTCATCGTATGTGACGAATGCAAACACCCCTTGGCTATACGCAAGCAACGATATTGTATCCTCTCCAGCTTGAGAATATGAATCCTGGCAGCTGATCGGAAGCAAAAACTGTCATATTCCAACACTGATAATATAGTTGTTTTGTACAACTTAATGAGGTCTCTTGGATGAGCGCCCCACCATGTTCCGGTAATTGTTTGGAGAAAATTGATTCTTTGCTGGCATTTCTGTTTCAGATACGCAATGTGTCTTCCCCAGGTACATTTAGAATCAAAATATACACCCAGGTATTTGAAAAACTTAGAGTGCATGATCGTTTTGCCGGATAGATGGTGTAGTAATGTAGTGAAGTAATTGTAGTAAGTAAATCTAGATATAAAGTAAGCAATCAAATATAATATTTTCTAGTAAACAAATGAGTATTTTTTGATATTTCATTATTTTTCTCCACAACGAACAATTTCAATGGTACAGATTTTTTGAAGAAAAAGTATAGATGAGAAAGATTTTTCCCTTCTGGTACAGATTAAAATGTGGCAACACTGGTTACCAGTTGATAGAGATTTTCCAGCATGCTGGTTTCGTGCTCAGGAAGTGTACAACAAATTACGTTCTCTCAAGTGTTTCTTGTCAGTTGTAGAAAATCTCGCCAGAGCTCAAACTCGCTCGAAATTGGGTGCATTCATACATCCGAAACGGATACATTCAAATTCAAAGCTTCAATCCTACCGCAGCTGGTCGCCGCTACCAAACGTCTTGTCGTGTCTGAAATGTCCCAGTATTTCGATCCACTTGGCCTCACCTGTAGTGATAAAGGCTGAGGTGCCTGTCTGAGTGCTCTGAACAGAACACATATTGTGGGACGAAGTACTGTCCTTGAAATATACTAAATGGTGGACATCGTACCAGGCTGAGCTCAGTCTGCTTCAGTCGCTCTCCATAACCTCGTTTTTGCTGCAACCGCTTGCACATCGTTCATCGTATGGTCAACATGAGCCGGTCACGGAAATGATCAGAACCTTTTCATCCGTAGAGCAGTTTTATGACTTTGGAGAATCATCACTACGCTTCAGAAACCGAATTGAGAATCCCGATGTATTTAATGTTATGTTTTAATGTTATGTTTTTGTTCGACTATTATACTAATTTTTGTTCATTAAGCCGATTTTGTCAGATGAATGTTATATCTAAACAAATAAACAAATAAACAAATAACACGAACCGCCAGTACAGTCAGCCAACGTCTGCTGCATATAAGTCGTGTCTCGTGATAACTTCTGACTTCTGACATCTGTTGACGTTGTACCCGGCACGGAAATCCATTCCACGGTTGGAACTCTGTGACGTGTTGTTCGGTAGTCAACTCATCGACAATCTGGATCAAACTATCGAGTTCGTCGAACCCGCAATTTTTTGGACAGATTCCAGCATCGTACTTCACTGAATCAAATCGCAGACAAATGTCAGACAGGGGACAGGGGAGGGTTTTCATCTCGAACCGCGTCGCTGAGCCACAACGAAGCCTCTTCATAGGCTGCATATGGAGACACGTTGAAATCTGCGTTGATCGCAATTTCAAGAGGGGTGATGATCGGTCTGATCTGTAAAGATGATTAGTGGTGGCATGGCCCGAGTTTACTCAAAGACCCTCTTGATTTTTGGCCCGAGTGGTTTCGAAGTTCAATGTTGGTGTTCAGGAACTACAGAGAGAAGCTCAGCAAGTAGTTCGCCACATACATCGATTGCGACTCGTCAGAACTCCCGTCAGTTTGGTTGGAAGATGCTTATAACGACAATTAAAATTTTGAAACCATGGGTTCTTCGAGTAGAGAGACGCGCCACGCTAGATATGGAGTACAGACTGGGGGGGGCGTTGCAGATTAATGGTCAGCTGCATCCCAATAGGAAGTATCCCGTGTCGGGCACGTACAGAGCATTGGAGACTTCAACATCCCAATTATGAGAACACTTTGTAATACTAACCTCTAGCCAACCGCTAATTTTATTTTATTTATTCATTTCGTCAAACAAATGTAGACTACACACTTATACACTAATGTTACAATGTTTTCTTAGGTTAAATATTATTTTTGCGGTACATGTTTCTTTTTAGCTGTTTTTTATTCATTGTTGTGTCAATTATTTCGCAGTGCTGATTGTATATACACATCATGCGATTGATAGGGTCGTTATTTGCATAATTTGTTCTGGATGTTTTGGTTAGAAACAGATTTCGTGTTCTTAGTTGACGCCCAGGTACATAGAAATTTAGTTTTTCTAGTAATTCAGCTGACTGTACTCGTTGCGAAATTAGGTCATTAACAAAAGAAAGCATTGCAAATTCACGGCGTTCTTTTAGTGTTTGGATGTTTATGAGTATGCAACGTGCTTCATATGAAGGAAGTGGAAATGAGGTCCAGTTGAGTTTACGAAGTGCAAATAGAAGAAACTGTTTCTGGACTGACTCAATGCGTTCTTCATGTACGACCATATACGGGTTCCAAACGATGTTACAGTATTCCAGAATAGGCCTTACATATGTAATATATTTCCAAATGGTATTGTGTCTTTTTTATTGTTGCTATAAAATTGGACTTTCCTTGTTCCCCTAATTTATGAACTACTGCTGTATTTGACTGAAAATAATGTTCAAACATCTACTGTTCGGAATATGAATCATGCGTCGAAACTTGATTCAAATTCCGAACACTACTTTTACACTAATATGAATGATGCTTTCTGCATAAAAGATCATTTTTTTCATCCATTTATAGTATATTCGTATCTTATCTGGCACTTAACGTGAAAACAGCAAACAATAACTGAAACAATTACAAAAACTGAAAAATTAACGATGCTTGTTTTTCACGAAATTTCCTATCGCAAACATTTTGTCACTGGTTTGACTGTCACTTTTGTTTAGTAGTGTTTAGTATTGTAAAGTATAGACTGTATAGATACCTGTAAATGATGTTAAAATGTAGCCTGTACCCCAAAGAATGTCGGGGCTTCCATTATTCAATTATTTATAACAAAAAGTTCAGTAAATTTACATTCAAAAATGAAGTGTTCGGAATTTTCGACAAAACGGTAGCTGTCGACGTCCAAAACAAAACATTTTCCGTAATATTTCTTTTATCAACCAGCGGCATTGGGATTTCAGCATCGGAATCTGTTCCTCAGTATATTCCGAGGCTCTTTTTTTTTGGCACCTTATTCTGACTCTTTTCAATGTTTGGCAGATGCAGGGTAACACGGGGTGAGTTGGACACACGGGGTGATTTGGACCACCCTTTTATCTCAAAAAGTACGGCTCAACTTGAATTTTTTATAATATCTACTTCTATTGTTGAACCGCATTTAGACGGTCCAAATCACCCCGCATCAAGTTTTTATGTCCAAAAATCATCTCTTTTATTTTATGGCATATTTGGTAATTCGAAGCTTGATATAATGATTAAACATTATTTTATTACAATTCATTTATTTGTAAGGCTCAATCGCATAAGCTTTGCGGAGCCGCTAATTCAAGATTTTATATACAAAATTTCAACTTAAATCTATGTTTAGTAGGTTTTGACCGATTACTCGTGGTTTACTCGAGGTTAGAGGGGCAACAAGTTAAACATTATTGATTGAGAGAAAACGAGTGTAGCTCAGTATACAATGTGACATTTTTTTTATTTAGACCGTATTGGTTTGGAAATATTAGGTGATTTGCTTAGGAGGTACGAATTCCCCCCATTTCTCCTACTGGTGAGAACAGTTGAACTTTTACTTTTTTGAAGGTACGAGAAAGAGAACGAAGTCCTTTTGCTTTTATAATTTTGGTTAGTCTTCCACTACCTTGCTTGCGAGTAGTTGTAGAGGATCTTAGGATATTGTATTCTGCTAGTTGTTGTTGAGTTTATTATCGTCTTCGTTCAATTATGTTTTCAAAAACTTTCGTTGGTATTACACGTTCTTCGTTCCTCACAACAAAACTACTACTTTTAAATTTTTTTAAACCCATAACATTACGATTTGACGAGTACTGATCCTACTAATCCTATTAATAAATAACTTCAACTGTAAAAGAAATGTCAAAATGTGTAGCACTGCGTCAGTTTTAAGTGATTGTTAATGCTTGATCCAACATAAATTCATATTTTTCCTAAACAACACACAGAAAGATTTAGATTCAGTCAAATATATCCCGGGAATTTATAATTTTAAATATTTCCGCTGAACATTTTTATTATTTTTTTTTTATCTTAATGTTAGTTTTGAACGCGAATGCGCGATCTGTCATTCACATTTAGTTTGTTTACAGTCTATTGTTCAATTCTATTGGTCAAAGATATTATGTTAAATTTTGTATTGCAAACTAAATTTCTAGTGCCGTAACGTTGGAAATAACGTTGGTGACTCAACTATGTCGAAAAAAACGAGTGTATGAATGTTATTAGATGTTCAAAGACGGCCGAGAAGAGATAAACGATTTACCACGTCAAGGACGACCATCCACCTCTTCAACTGATGGAAACATCGACAAAATAACAGGAATGGTGCTCCAAAATCGTCATTCAAGTTTTAATGAATTAAATTTCTCTCACGAGACCGTTCGTCATATTTTGATTGATGTTTTGGGCATGAAAAAAATAGCAGCATGGCAAGTACCAAAAGAGCTCAATTTTCTTCAAAAATTGCATCGCAATCAAGTTGCTGAAGACATGCTCGAATGAGCAAATTATGATCCCATGTTCATCCAACGCATAACTACTGACGACGAGACATAGGTCTACGAGTATAACATGTAAACGAGACAACACTCATCAGCATGGACGGCTGCAAACCAGTCGAGACAGAAAAAAAAACACGTCAAAGTCG
This sequence comes from Toxorhynchites rutilus septentrionalis, assembly GCF_029784135.1. Lineage (NCBI taxonomy): Eukaryota > Metazoa > Arthropoda > Insecta > Diptera > Culicidae > Toxorhynchites > Toxorhynchites rutilus. The sequence goes on from NC_073746.1 coordinate 215,936,376, forward strand.
ATTAAAAGTGAATGTAATGCGGACTGTTTCCTTCGATATTCGTGGTGTTGTCCATTTGTAATTTCTTCTGGAGGCCCAAACCTTGGCGTAATGGACCGTTCGAAAGTGAAGAAAATTCTTCGCAAACGGCCAGATTTGTGAAAAGATAACACACTTGGATTTTGCACCACAATCGATCATTTTCACCAAAAATGGCACGAATGTGATTGAACAAGCACCGTACTTTCCAGATATGGCTCCATATGACTTTTTCCTATTTCATAAACTCAAACTACCGCTTCGTGGGACTCGTTTTGACAGCATTGAGGACATAAAAACGAATTCGCTTCATGAAATGAAGGCAATTCACGAAAACAGTTATTAAAAGCCATTAAATGACTGGATTGTTCATTGAAAAAAGTGTATTGCTTCAGAAGGGTCCTATTTTAAAGTCGATAATATTAATTTGGACAAAAATAAAGTATTTTCTTTGAAAACACATATTCCCGGTATATATTTGACAGAATGTATGTACGTTCATGGTATGCAAAGTGCTTGGTTTTCAGAAAACGTGGAGAGTAAATTAGAAAGTACTGCAGAAACTGTCAATGTAGAGAAGGTAGAAATATGGGCCGAGTTCTACGAATGAGTGATTTCAAATTATCTATTATATGATTCGAATGTGTTCATTGAAGACAATAATTTCCTTATTATACCCTCATGCACCCTCACGAAAATTTATCCAAACTACGAGAGGGGAAGAACATTCAAGCACATGTATTAGATTACTTTTATGTTGTTACAACCAGAATTCCAATGGGACTTGTTCGGAAAATAAAACGTTCTCAGTGACGATCTCATTTATGGGACACCCGTTCCAATTCCTAATCGTATTTTCCTGCGTCAGTGTTAATAGTATTTGATAAGCTCATGGGAACGTTCTGATATACCTCTTTTCGTATACACACGCACATGCCTGCTCCCGGCTCCCGGCTCTTGGCTCACGGATCTTGTGTACCTAATGTGGACAATCAATTTTGCTTAGCGCAGCATCTAACCGGGCAGTTCAATGTTTTTCTTCCAAATGTGCCATCAGTCTTCTACGTGTTTGGGAAATCAATTTTGTCGGTCAGTCAAATGAGTCCAAATCTCATTTGGTCTTCTCTGCACATTCCGATACAATCAATATCAATTTGCCTTTTGGGCGGCATTAAACGAAAAGTCCGTCAGTAACCTAACGGAAGCAAAGGAATATATAAATAAGACGAGGGCTCAAGCCCAACTCCAGAATTGTTTGATCTGTTTGTTTCAATATGTGGAAGAGTTGCAGATATATTAAAACACAACGAATAGATGAAAATCCATTTTTTATTTAGATTTTTTGTGCACGAAGTATTATCTATAAGTGATATCATAAATAATCAAACGAAATGTATTCAACTTGCGGCAATGCCGCAAACGAATTCTGTTATACTCTTGTTTAGGTTTTGAAAATTAGTAGACCTGGACAGTTATCTACTACATTAGCTACCATTCCATCGAGTGCAGGTGTTTTAATCGATGTCAGCATAAAATGAAAAGCTCATTACTTTGATCAGCGAGCTGCTTCCGGGGGGTTGATGCTGGCAAGTGATGCTTACGTGATAACTTCCTTTAGGAATTAGCTTCAACATAGAGTGGCCATCTTCGAAGCTGAAATCATTCACGGTGTAGTGACCCTGGAACAAAAATTGTGATTTTATGAATGCTTGATTGAACAATAAATATAATTAATATAATATTGCTTCGTATCATACTACCGCGTTTATAAAGCTCAATAATAATTTACAGTCAAACCTGTTTTGTGTAATGTGTTTTTGATTCGATGTTTCACATGTATTTCATCGCAGTTATTGTGTCAGTCAATTACCAGTCTCGTGCTTTGTTCTGTTTGTTATGACGTGTAAGTAGGAGCTTATTGAAGGGAGCGAATAGTTGGGTTCAGTTGTAATTGAATTGAATCATAAATTGTTCGTAGCTGGCAGTGCGAAAGGAGCAAGTTTGCATCCAATTCTTCCACTCCTTAAATAATTCCCATATTTCCATCAAATGCAATATGTTGTGCATGACACGATTTCTAATAGCAACAAGTTTTGACATACAGCAGAAAGCACAGCAAGTTTCAACGCGCAGTTTTGTACGACTTTTTCATGCGATTTTTTGTGCGGTTCCCATCTCTCGCCCGAAAACAGGCTTACATTTTCTTTCCATATGTTTCTATGTTTCGAATCCGAATCAATTACTTAACTCATCCTGTATGGAGTCTCATGGGAACATGGAATCATTGAGAAACATTATTGCCGGTCGCATCCCCGGATAAATGAACAGCGTTAGAGTGACTAGGTCCAATCTCGGTGAAATATTGTTAAGAGCAACTTAAGCTTAGGGATAAATTCCAGAGGGACTTAAAATGTGCTGTCGCAGATGAAACCTGTATGCTCCACTCTCCACAATAAAAGCCGTTGGTGTAATTTTGATTATTGGCGTTACAGAAACCCCTATCTTCAAGAATTATGTTTTTTCGTTCTTCCGTTTTCTGGAAAATGACGAAAAAACGAAAAATCTCCGAACAAATACTTTCGCCAAAATCTACATTTTTGTTCCTGAATGAGGTTCAATCTAATGATTTTTTCCTACATCACAATGTGTGATCTTTTATCCAATTGAGACTGTAGAAAACTTCACATATTTTTGAATTTTATAAGGTTTTGTTTTTTGTTAGGTTATGTGAGGTTATATACTTTCCGCACATAGTTGCTTTGAACCGATTTTTTTGCCCAATAAAGTTATACAAAATGGAATGAAATTGATAGTAAGTGGTAGCAAATTGTCTAAGGTTAAATTTGATGCCAAAACCTCACCGTTTGGTTCCTCTCCAAAGCCATGAAAAATTACCAAAGTTGATGTTCGATCTCCCGAACGCTAGGCATAAAATGGGTTAATGTGAAGCTCTGGCACAATGGAATATTGTTTCTCTAGCTTCTTGTGGGACGCAAATGAAGAAAAAGAAAATAAAAATAGAAGGAAAGGACGAAAACATAGCATTAATGGTTCTAGTCGAATAATTGAAGGGAAGGCAGGTATCTGTTCAGTTACTAGCAACACCTCAAGTAGCCTCAAGCCTATTGGATATGACGCAGACACGGACACGATGCACTACTCAACACCTAGCAGGATCTCGAGCGGCTTCAGAACGGCTAGGTACGAGATAATTTAAACGCAAATTCAGATCGAACAGTCTAAAACGGCCCTGCGGCTTAGTTTAACCAGAATTGAATTAAGGGTAGCTATTCGATATCACTTTGACTCGGATCGTATTGTTGACAAATATGTCCCTTTGCTTCGCAATTGATTTTATAGATTTGAATATAAAAATATGAAGTGGTGTTCTAGGCTCCGAACCGATACATATTATAGAGACATGTCACATTCAGATCGACAGCATGTACTTGAAATGTTCAACGAACTGGTTGTGGAGTACAGGATAATTAAATACATTTCACGAGATTTTTGGCCAGAAGTTACCGATGTTCAAACTCCACTATGACGAGAACAATCCATCCCCTTGTTATTGCATCTCACAGGGGATGTGTATAAATTGCCCGAAAACCATTCACCCGAAAAACATTTACCTGAAACACATTTACCCGGATGTAACAAATACTCGAATGCAACGTTTATCCGAATGAAGAAGGAAAAATTTCGACAAATCAGATTATGGGTACAGAATACGGTATAACATAAAAAATTGTAATGACGAAATTTAAAAATGATGTGGGAGACTTTGCTGATTGATTTTTAGAAATTATTGCAGACACGAATAATATGGCTTCTTTTTTCCTCCTTTTCGTATTGCTCTTTGAGGGTAAAAAATAATTCATAAATTTACATAGGCTTTGGAACTTTTTTTTCTGGAAAATGTAGCAGGTAGTATCAACATAAAATAATTAAAGCATAAATCTCCTGAAAATGTGAAAAGAATTGGTAAGAAAAATAAATATTATTTTACGTTTATATTTTCGCTTTAAATAACTCAATTAGATTTACCAAATGTATGTATTTGGATTCAATAATTTCAGAAATTATCCCTTCTTTGACAAATTGGCTTAACTTTCACGTGGTGCTCAAATGAATCTATTTCAATATATTTTTCTCATTCGAGATTGTTTATCATTCGGATGAATATTCTATCCGGATAAACGATATTCGAGTGACCTTGTTTTATGTGAATGTTCTAGAATTTCACTATTTTTTTTTATCCAAAATATATATTTTTATTAAGGCTCATATGGCGTCAACCTGACGGGGCCGGGAGCTCAATATTTCGACAATGATTGCCTTATAACTATGTTAGTAATATGTAACCGATTACTCGCGGTTGGCTCGAGGTTAGTATTACAAGTGTTTTCGTAATTGTGATGTTGCTGTCTCCAATGCTCTGTACCTGTGCCCGACACGGAATACTTCCTTTTGGGATGCAGCTGACCATTAATCAGCAACGCCCCCTAGTCTGTACCCCATATCTAGCGTGGTGCGTCTTCTCGACTCGAGGAATCCAGGATAGAATGGTCACTAGCCGGCGCAAACATCAGCTCGTGTAGAGTTGTCATGAGCGGTACAACCTTTGGCTCTTGTTGAATGATCAGTGGACTGCACAACCTTTGGGCCGTGTATCTGTAAAGAGTGTGTGTATGTATTGCCGCGACTAAGTAAAAGTTTATAGATCGGATAGGAAGCATATGAAACAGGGACACAACGAAGGAAACATCATTAAACGTTGACATCGGCGTTTCTGAGGAACAGGTATAGATGAAGCAGAAGATCAGGATCACGGCTACCTAAGATATCCCGGACGGGGATATCCGATTGTCTGCCTTTTGCTCTCAGTGCTCTAGAGAGCTGAGAGCGAGCAGCATGGAACCGGATACACGACCACACAATATGCTCGATGTCGTGGTAGCCATCGCCACAATCACAAAGATTGTTTGCTGCGAGCCCAATGCGATAGAGATGCGCGTTTAGTTTGTAGTGATTGGACATAAGCCGAGATATCACGCGAATGAAATCACGACCTACATTCAATCCCTTAAACCAAGCTTTCGTCGAAACCTTAGGGATAATCGTGTGTATCCAGCGACCGAACTCATCTTCACTCCACATGCTCTGCCAACTAACGAGTGTGTCCTGACGAGGAATGTGAAAAAATTCGTTATAAGCAATTTGCTTTTCAAAAAGTGTGCCTTCTGAAGCGCCCACCTTAGCTAGCGAGTCCGCTTTCTCATTCCCCGGAATCGAGCAATGAGAGGGAACCCATGTAATAATGAATAATTTTTCGACCAAAACACTCAATAGATGTCTTATTCTTGTTAGGAAATAAGATGAGCGTTTATCAACTTTCATTGAATGAATTGCTTCTATTGAGCTGAGACTGTCTGAAAAAATAAAATAATGGTCGATGGGCAATGTTTCAATGATCCCTAGTGCGTAGTATATCGCACCCAGTTCAGCGACATATACGGAACAAGGATCTTTGAGTTTGAAAGAGGCACTGGAATTTTCATTGAAGATGCCGAAGCCAGTGGACCCGTTTATGAATGAACCGTCAGTAAAGAACATTTTATCAGATTTAACTTTCTCATATTCTGCCGAAAAAATCGGCGGAAAAGAATCGGAGCGTAGATGATCTGGGATTCCATGGATTTTTTGTCGCATGGACAGATCAAAATTGACAGAGGAATTGCAAAAGTATGGGAAGCAAAATTGGTTGGAGATGCCCGGTGAAGGGTGCACTTCATGGGTAAGGAAATCATGGTACAAAGACATAAAACTTGACTGAGGAGTCAGTTGGAGTAGATTTTCGAAGTTATCAATCACCAATGGATACATGATCTTGCAACGGATGAGAAATCTGTAGGATAATTCTGTGAATCGAAGAGTAAGCGGGGGTACTCCTGCCAAGACTTCGAGACTCATCGTATGTGTCGAATGCAAACACCCCATTGCTATACGCAAGCAACGATATTGTATTCTCTCCAGCTTGAGAATATGAATCCTGGCAGCTGATCGGAAGCAGAAACTGCCATATTCCAACACTGATAATATCGTTGTTTTGTACAACTGAATGAGGTCTCCTGGAAACTCACTATGTTATAATACTGTTTTCCTATATCCGATTGATTGAGTTCAAATTATTGAGTTGTAGGCCAATTTACTGTTGCTATGATTCAATAGTTAATTTTTATCAATAAATAAAATCATTTTCACGTTCTTTGTAGTGAAATAGAATGTGTCGTTTTATTGGCCGGATGAAATCCACAAAAGAAAAGGGCCCAACGGAAATAACAGAATTAAGTGTGATGAGTGTGAGTGTGAATATGAGTGTGAACATTGTCAACATATCCTTAAATCACTTCATTTTCCTGAAGAAAATATGTCACCCTTCTAAACTCGAGTAGACCGCGAGTAATCGGTTTTCTGCTTTATTAACATTAGAATTAAGGAAAAATGTTTATATATACTAGTAAAAATTCAGTTAGGAGTTAGCTCATTTAAACTTATGTAACTGAGCCTGTAAAAATAAACAATTTAATAAACAAAAAAACGGAAATAACCTCACAGATAAAACATAATGTCCCAAAAGCCTACTAGAAATAATTCCACGCGGAAAAAAATCTCATGGGCGTAAATGCAGCACGGAAAAGCGCAAGTTTTGACATAGGACAATGTCTTTGATTTCTATATAGGGGGGTCACTAACGAAAAATGTAACGATTTATTAAGAGTTTTCAAACGCATATTACTCAAAATGGTTATTGCGACATATGTTGTGTTATATATCATTAGACAAAAAAAAAATTATCCAAATTATTTTTTGTTTGAAACATGAATAGTGAATATGGTAAAAAAAGTTAACAATTTGACGATTTAAGTGCGATTCACATACAACATACACGTCACGTTCACGTCCCGTCACGTCACGATACGTCAATGATTCTACAATGCAATTCTCATGAAAACATTCACATACACCAGCAACGTAACGACCCGTCAGCATACGTTCAACGAAAACGACCGGCAGGGTTTGTAGAAGAGAATAATTGACGGAGGCGGACGGCTCGTTTGGTTTTTGTCTGGGCTTTGTGTCTCGGCTTTTGTTTTGATTTGGTTGTACAGTAATTTACATCTACATCGACATTAAGCTAATTGAACAGATCTGTGATGCAACACGTTTAATTAGACATTTTTACCTCTAGTTGGACATTTTTGTAAACATTGAGTTCGGGGCCCAAATTATGGCCCCACATTGAAAGTCGCCACCAGTCGCAAATGTCCAATTACCGGCCAAAACCGACTCCAATGCGACACTGAGTGGTGCCTCAGCATATCGCTTTATAAGTAACTTACTGTACCTTTTATGCCAACATATCTCTTAGCTCCAAATTTCGGAGTGGAAATCATTCGCGACTAGTTGAAAGAATTATTCTATTTATTATTATTGTTGCATAAGGGTCGGACTACGGGGTTTAAGCATTTAAATAATTGAATTCAATGATTCTCATTGAATTTTTCAAAATTTAGAACTGATTCTAGGCATGCTGATTTGAAAGAGGGCATTGCAATTTAAAATTGTTGTAGGTGGCGACACCATGAATAAAATTAAATAAATCATTCGTTTGGCATTTGACGTGACGGTGCTGGTGGAAGCATTGACTGCATGTGTGAATTGGTGGAGACGTTGACGGAACGTAGACGTTCTTCTCCGTAACGTGCTATGTGAATCGCACATTAATTGGATATGTTTTCTTTCGATTGCACTATTCACTCGCTTCCTCTCCGACGCAACGAGCAATCTTTTTGCCTAAATTCGGGCGTTAACTCATAATTTGAGTTGATGCGTAAAATGAATTATTCTCCATTTACCGATAGTTTTATATTATATTGTATGTTGTCCAATCAATTTGTGCTCAATTCATGTTTTTATCGTATAGGTCACACTACTAACAATTTGTGTAATTGTTGCCCAGGATGTCATAATATCGAGTATGTTGTTTGGTTTTGTAAAAATGCAATAAATGAATTTAAATGGCTGCTGATTTAGAAGATCGAAAGGGTATACCCACGTAAATCAGATTATAATAGCTTGAGTAGTCGCGATCTTACAGGGCTATAAAGTTATTACAAACAATGTTCCTCACAACGTGGTAACAAAGGAGATAATGCTATTTTTATCTATAATATATTTTTGTAGTCATAGATTGATTTGACTTAGTGTAGCTTATGTAGGTCTTAACTATTTAGACTTGTGTTTAAAAATGACACATGATGACTCTTTGTCTTCTTCTGCATGATTGAATAAACAGAAGAAAAGGTTAGTAATGGCTTTAATGGTATTTTTGTGTACATTTTTGAACAGAATGCGGTACCGAATTCTACCACGTTATGTCATATAACCCGGTCGGTCGCCAACCCGCCGTCGGAAGCGGCGATCTCTCGCAAGTAGACTTACTTAGGATACTGGGGAGATGACGCTTTAGTAAGGTTCGACCTAGCTTCAGCGAGCGTCGGTCTGCATACGCTTGCCTGTTGCGTTACGTATACTAGGTTGATTTTTGCTTTGGAGAATATCATTCATTGCAATTCAAAACTATTGCTTCATGATCCGAAGAAATTTCCACAGTTATAGGTACTTCGGTTTGGAAATTTAGTTATTTTTGGAAATGTTAGTTAATAAAAAAATTGCGCTTTTTCCGTACGGCATTTATACCCATGAGGTTTTTCCGAGCAGGAATATTTCTAGTAGACTTTCGTGACATGACACTTTATCTGCGATTATTTCCGTTGCTCTTTTTTCTTTTGCTAGTTTTCCCGGGAATACTCAAGAGTTTAGTTGCTTTGGATTTCAAAGAATCACCGTTCGAAATTATGGTATCATTCGAGACAGCTATATTGGAAGTATTTTTAAAAAATAATTTAACTAAACGCAGTAAAAATGTAGCCTATTTGCAACAAGTATGTCAAAATGTATTTTTTCCATTTTCAATTTTATCCATATTCCACTGAGACTTTAGAAAAATTCCGGTATTAGCAAAATTCCATCAGAATTTTAGTTAAATCTCAGCTTGACCTCAGTTAAATATTTGACTACTTTTCACTCAAGTTTCATAATAAGAACCCCGATTTCCTTTACTCCCCCCTTGGGTGATTTTTCGATTTTCAAAAAACTCAAACTTTGACCGCAAAGTGGTTCTTTAAGTTCAATTGAGCTGATGTTTGGCATAGTGTGTTTTTTCGAGATGGTGAACTTTTTTTTTTTTAAATTCGTGATGACCATTTTCATTGGCACCCTAATGAACAACCTTAACCCACATCGTGTCGAGCTGTAATATTTATGTTTTTGACGAAAGCCATTTGTGTAATTTTGATCACTGGCGTTAAAGAAATCCCATTGTACAAAATTTTTGTTCTTCCAAACTTCCATTTTCTGTTTTGTTATTAGTTTTGTTATTATTCATATTACGACTTAGCTTCACGAACTAAAATTCGTATTCAAAGTTATTTGCTATTTGCGAAACATGTGATTTTTTTCGGTGCATTGCAAAAAAGAAATCGTGGGTATCAAAAATCTGCGAATTTAAAAAAAAATCTATGGATTTACACAAAACAATTTGTCGTCCCTGTTCGCGATACGTTTGGAGCATTCCGATAGAATATTCCACACATTTGCGTTTTGGATCGAACGAAGTTGTAAACAAATGGGTCAACAAAAGGTTTATACGTGCGGTATCCGAAATATATCTAACTAACAGCTGAATGTAGTGTGTGGGGCATTTATATAATTCATCTAAACAGACTGTGTACATTGACATTGACTTTTCTGGAAAACTTTCTTTAAGTAAACTAAAAATATTGCGAAAGTCGATAAACATTTTTGGAAATCAAAACATTCACATATATTGGTTGGTAAGAAAGTTTGGACATCTCTTCAAACCGTTACCGAAAGTGGATTAAGATGTAATGAAAAACTCACCGGTTCATAGGGGCACTTCAATCCGAAGGTGACGAGTTTTTTCACTTCTGCTGAAATGAATCGAACCACAGGATTCTCGGCCGAGCTGGGATCTTCTTTACACGTGTCCAGTTTTATATCAGTGAGCGGTATGTAAGCATCTTTGATTTTCTTCGAGAGAATCGGGGTAACCTGTAATGTTGTTGATAAGTTTTTCACTGGCTGCAACAGTAACTTATAGCGACGCTTTATTTTTAACTACTTACCCAAAAGTTACCGTCAATTTTCTTCAGCAGATCGGAATTCATTCCAACCGAGTACACTCCATTATCCATTTTAACATTGACTGTCCCCTTGACGTAGTCCGAACTGAGTTCGTATGATAAGTTGGTAAAACGCACAGATCCGATAACCTGAAATCGATTATTCTTTGAATGTTGCTCAAAAAAATAAACACCCAGCTTGTTGAGTACCGTTCTGATAAACAGGCCAATAAATATAATCAAAATATTTTCGCCCCTCATTGTTGCACTGTTCACTTTTCACTAAATGCTTGACATAAGGTGGCCCGGTTTCGGTTTTATAGAACTTCCAAAGATTGTATCACTACTAATTGTTATATCAGCATCGGTAGCTTGTTTAATTGGCATCCGGTTGGGTGGTAATTTTGTTTGACCATCATTGACAAAATTTAGCGTTTCATGTTGCATTTCATCAGATTCAACAATTTGTCATTATGGGCCATGACATTACCTCAGTTTATATTATGGTTCCGTTTTACACTGATAATATCGCTTTAAAAATTAATGACCTCCCATGCCATCTGACGACAAAAGCAATTACATTGTTTCGGTAGATTAATGAATGCTGTCATTGACCTTGCCACTGAAACACAATACTTCGACTTTGGTAGCCATCCATTTAGTCATAGCTCACATTCCGAGTGGTCTGCGAACAGGAATAACACATTCGCAGAGCCTCTCTTCGGTTTCTTCTCTCGTTTACCTTTATTTTATAACCGCAGCCACGCTCAAGAAGAGGAAGCTACTCCGAAGAAGAACCACGGCGTAAACAAAGCGACTGCAGCTGAGATTGTGTTTCGGGATTCCCTTCGTTCATTAATATCAATCTAGCCACTTCAAATCAGCAAAATTAAAACGACAAGGTGAGCGGAGAGACGTGCGGAAAGTCAAAACAATGGAGGTAAAATATTCTTTGTCCATTATTTTCACCTATATAACCCAGGTATTTTAGTGTGGAACGTTAGCTTACATTGTTAGGAGATGAAAGGGATTTCTTTTCTGCAGCAGCATTGAGATTCGGTTCCGTCGGAGTGTTCACAATTTTGAATTAACCAGTCGTTGAGAAACACTTGTCCTTTTACTTATTGCGTCCCGGTATGATGTGGTTTGTTTATATTACATTACATTGTTTTTATCACATCCTCCGGAAGCTGCAGCTACCTGCAGTTTTCTCCTATTCTTTTCCGTTTCATTCAAATAGTTACCATTGGAAATATTTCTTTGAGCGGATATGTGTAACTCATGGTAATGTATCATTTGCTACAATTGTAAACAGATTATATTTTTCAAGGAACATGCCTAATTTTATATATTCAAGAAATGGTATCTTTGAACATTTTCTTTTGTTACGCATCTATGATATAGTTTTAATTTTACACCGAATCGATTACATCAACCAACAGCTACTGTTAACACGTTCGTCGCCACGTCACCTAGATATGTGTGACACTTTTCTCGTTCAAAATAAATAGGATTTACAATGAATATTTGATTAAATTGGCACCTAAACACAAATAGAATGTGCAGTGAATTAAAAAACAATAAAATATCAAAATATGATGTTTATACTAATCTTTTTATTAATTTATATTTCGGATGGTTGTTTCTTATGAAATCCATATTACAGGTCTGGTTACGGTTACAGGTCATATTACGCTCTGAATCATATTTCGGACGCTTAAGGCATTTTGGTGCAGAAAACAAATCTAAACTTTATGCACAGGTTGATATTTTTAATAACTTAGTTCAATATGCTTTTGAGCTTTCTACTATGGCACTTATTCGATTTAAAACATCACAAAATACCGTTCTGAATCATATTTCGGACAACATCATATTTCGGACACTTTGTTCTAATATCTTGAAATGCTTCATACACTGATGATATAACTATAAATTTAATATCACAATTGCTTCTTTAGAGTGATCCCTTGGTTTCACTATCACTTCATTTGAGAATAACATTTGAATTATTACATGGTAGGAAAAAATTCAACAGCACCACTCATTATCGTTTGTGTTTGACGTTTGTTTTGCGTGAGCACGTAGAATTTACCCGTTCATAAATGTTTAAATTTCTCCCGTGTTTCATCAGTTCTCATCATCGTTAACAGTTTACTGTGATTGCTTGGTAAGTGTTTCGCAGTTGACTATGAAATATATTCAAGTGTAATGTAATTTTCGTCCTTAAAATTACAAAATAAAGTGTCCGAAATTTGAATTCAATCTGTCCGAAATTTGGTTTAGTGTCCGAAGTTTGATTCTTATTCGCTTCTTTTGGAAAGCATTTTATTCGATGATTTTCTTATGTTTTCAATCAAATAGGTACCAAAGTAGAAAACTTAAAAGCATATTAAAGAGGAGGCGATCTGGCGTAGCGGTAACATCCATACCTCTCATGCTAAGGGTCACGAGTTCAATTCTCACTCCCGACATTCTTCCGAAATGGAAGGTAAAAGTGACGAACCAGCCAAATGTGTTGAAAATCACTATAATACAGAAAAAAAAGCATATTAAACTAATTTATTAAAAATATCTACCAAATAATATCTATGCATAAAGTTTAGATCTGTTTTCTGCATCATATGCCTTAAGCGTCCGAAATTCGGAACGGTATCGAATAAAAATGTTTTTCAATTGAAGCGAATAAGTATCAAACTATTTATAAAAAAAAAATCAAATTTCGGACAGAGTGAATTCGAATTTCGGACACTCTGTTTGCATAATGGTTTCTTATGGTTTTAAGCTCAATTTATATTTCTGTGCCATTACTTATGTAACAAAAAGATCAAACATGCGAAAATAACAATGACTTGGCCTGTTTAAAAGTGTACTGCAACCTGCAATTGTCTTAAAAATTGTCAACAACCATTGATGGCTTGTAAACTTGTAATAGAACTTTTACCACTTGTTTGTTTTTTAATTAACTTGAAATAATTGACAACAACCTCATATGTGATATTTGCAAGCATTTACTCCTTCCCTATTTTTTCCCAAAATGTTTGTTGTTTATTGATGTTTCTTTATGTTGTTGTTTCATAGTTTAAAATACCGTAAGAGTAATACTGTTTAAATGATAATTATATATTCGAATTCAAGTTATTTGTTGTTCAAAGTAATAAAATAAATCATGGTTATTCACAGAGCTTGAATCTCGCTTCTTAATTTTTGTTACATAGTATCATTTATTTTGTCAATATCCTTTTGTACTAATTTATCTAATTTTCGTCAATTTATACATTTTTTTGCTTTTTTCAGTTTCAACTAAGTTTTCATTTTCCTTTTCTCAAGTTTTTGGTGCTTCGTTATTTCAATCATCTTCTTCGCAGGTTCTACAGGGTCTTTCAGATTAAACGCTCACGCAAAAAAAAAATCGAATAGTTTTTTTTTGCTCCGTCGATGGTAATACTGCATTCCCCACTTCGAGATGTTAAAATTCGACTACTCGTTCAGTCTGATGAGATGGTTTTTAGTGTCAAGATGTACAATTTACAAGAACGTGTGTTTTGTGAGAAATCGTATTACTCGAGCAACCGAAGCCTTAAAAAAACTTTGTCCTCTTATGGTAAGAATTTAAACATTTCTCGTCGTCGATTACTTCCTCTGGGGGTACGTGAAGGAACGTTGCTATGTTAATAACTACAAAATTTGGAGGAACTTAAAGTAGAAATAACTCGGGTTTTCAACAGCATCGAAGTCGTAATGTTAGAGTTGTGCATGAAGAATTTTTTTCACCGTTTAAATCGCGTTATCGAAGAAAGGGGTGGTCACATCGAAAATGTCCTGAAATAAGCTTTATTTTGGTTAAAAAAAAAAAAGAAATCGGTTCACTTCCGTAGAAGTAATTTAAATTTGTTGCGTGAGCGTTTAATCTGAAAGACCCTGTATTACTCTAGAAGTGCATTTGATACTGAAAACATTGTCAACTAATTAGATAAAATCGAGCAATCGATGTTTATGTTTTTTTTTTACGTTGTGCTTTGTTTTACGGGGTCCAAAAATTGAACATGTAACGGAAAAATAAAAGATGTCGAACACTTATAACTTTTGTAACTCTCATGAAATTTTCGGTCGAAGTACATTGCTATTGGTTAGGTTATGGTAAAGATGGACAAATTTAGTACTGGATACAAAAACAATCGATACTGGATACAGGAGTAAAAGATTTTAAGTGGAATTCATTAACACCTAGAAGCCGAAAAATTTAAAGTTAGTGTTTCCTTTTGCGTTTTTATCTATTTTATCCCAAAAATTCAGTATGAACTGGATTATTTTTAACAATCAAATTGAAGCTAACTAACTATCTAACATCCGTTCTTTGTCACCCGACTCCTATCTTTTTTTTTTATTTTCCTACAATAATATTTGAAACACTTCCAAATTCAATTAGAATCTCCAAAAATCATGATTTTTACTCCGTTATGTTGCTAAAAAATAGTCGGTTAAAAGAAACCATGTTTGAAACATATATAAAACAATATTGTATATAATCGGATCCGACCTGTATTTTGATTCCTTATACAGAGTAGGAAGAGCCTTTGAAGCGTTATCAGATTAGACACTGCATTTATCAATTTTCAAGCATTTTTTTCTCACATTAAATAGGAATAATATGCAACAACCCTAAAAATTATAGCGCTTCCATGGCCGGGTGTGTGGTTAGCATGACATATTATCATGCCGAGGGTTCGGGTTCGATTCCCGTTTTGGATTCGTCAGAGATTTTTTTTTCCGAATGGCACTGTGGTCACGCGTATTCTATAGCTTGTCACTCAGAGAACATCCAAGGCGTGTTATTTGGCATATGAACTCTCAACTAAGTACTATTACGAAAATGACGCAAGTAAAACATAATTAGCTAATTGTAGAACATATGGGAATTAAATTTTCCGGATTTTCCGATTTTTCTCTCCGCTTTATTGATCTACGGGAAGAGACGAATACAACGAAATATGGATGATTGAAATTGAACCATTTCTTCCTCGGGTTTTGCGCTTACCAACACATTTGGCCTTCCATTTTTATTCATAGATTATAGAATTCATATTCAAAATTCGGCTGAGTTTCCTGTGGGACCTAACTTGCGGATAAATATTATCGAATGAAGGTCGAACTTACCCAATACCCAATTCATGTGAAAACTAAGTCAAAATGTCAGTGGGATACTCGATATGTTGGTTCCTGTCAGTTCCTGTAGTTTTGACACACTAACTATATGATTTTTTTTTGCAAGAAACTTACTCTAAGTCGCACCAAACTTGGAAACAACTCGATGGCTGCTAATGCGATACGGTTAATATACACTCACATATCAATTGATCTTCCATACCTCCGCGCGTTCAGAAATGCCGCCTAAACGCGATACTAGAGCAGCTTCCGTTACGGTCGCTGATCATGGTGTGCTCGATTCGGTGACTCGACTTTACTGCCGCCTCCGCTTCAACTGTCTCATGCTCCGGTAAAGTACCCCACCGGTTGTCGTCGTCCCATTCGCAATGGAACAGCATTTGCGGCTTCGAATTTTACGCGCTGTGGCGATTTGTATTGTATTGCTCTTTGCTATGTGCTCATTTTTTGCCCGTTAATGTACCAAATGTGATATAGTGGAAATTGTGAAAGACAGACAATGAACAGATATGTATATAGCATAAAAAGCGAGACACAAAATAAAAACAGAAAAATTAGAAAAGCAAAACCCCTTTCTGTGTAACGCTCCACATTGCATTGCTTTCCGAGCGTTGCGGCTAGAATGCAAGTCACTACTGGAGATAGTTTTATGGAAATTGTTGTCGGTACACGTTTATTACGTTACATTCATTACGTTCATTTTCGTTACTTTTGCTCCATATTTGCATGTTGGCCTTTTTTTTGCTACCTTTCGTAACATTCTTTTCTGTGGCGTGGTTTTTTATTCATAATAATTCTAATAAAATATATAATCATTTATATTTTTTACTAGCTGACCCGACGAACTTCGTCCCACCCAAAATAGATTTTTTGATTTTAATACTTTCAAACATCCACGTTTTCTTACTAAGTGAACGTTAGTGAGTCCAATCACTGAACTCTTCATTGATTGATCACCCTTTGACCCGTTACAATTTCCTTTTACTATAAATTGTCTAGTACTTCTACAAAAATTCGTCCTTATAACATAAAATTATTTTCAGACACAATTCTCGGTCAATATTCTTCAAGCATTTGGAAATAACATGTTTCTCCGTTGCATGAAATACCTGTTTGATACAGAGAATATTACAAAATAAAGACAGCTCAAATCGGACCAATCCTTCCTCGGGCTTAGGGCACACCAACACATTTGGCCTTCCATTTTTGTTTATATAGATTGTTACCGTTGAAATACGGAACAATTAGGTGTCACCGTGGTGGATTTTGTTTTTTTTGTATAAAATCTGTTTTTGGACTGGTGTTTATTATTATTGTAGTTAGAATTAAATTGAAAGTGAAATTGTATTACTAACCCCACTATGGTAAGCCCACTGTGTCACAAGGACGGCGTAACGCCTGGGCGAGATTATAATTCCCGCCAAGCTGTCACTGTCACTAGTGACAGTGACCGGAACAGGAAGGAAGGAAGGAATAGAAAGGGGGGGGGGGGAGGAGGGAGAAAACGGTAAGGGGAGTGAAAGGAGGTTTGAAGGAAAGCAAAAAGGATGGGCTCGACCATTAATACCAGAGATAGAGAGCGAAATAGACGGAAAAGTTTGAGAAAAATTAGAAGTAAGTGAATAGTGGTGTGGTAAAAAAAGGAGTACAAAAGGAAGACATCCGCTGATAGCCTTGTACTCTAGGAACGTTCCGGTACACACTCCGCTGCTCTCAGGTGTGACCCCGGAATTTAATCTCTGGCCACACTTGTGAAACCACATCGTTAGGATATCCGACCCAAATACCGCCATTGTGGAGTTTGGCTGAATCACGGAATTTTCCAACACGAGACACCTGGACCTAGAACGGAAGAACGGCCTGGACAGGTAATGGACGAATCGAGAGCAACATTTCGCCTGCCACCAACGAGAACGTTATAAGGTACGCCACTCCTTCCTCCTCCTCCCAACGACCGACGACGAAGGAGCACATTGGGCTTACTAACCAGATAAATTAATAAAAAAAATATATATCTTCATTAAATTCCATTTATTATTCATCTCATCAGTCCTTTCTACTTCGGTGGTGTTTAATCGGTTCTTTCGAAATTCGTGCGTCTTTGTATGAGTCCTCCCGAGATAGGAAGCCGACCCTGAGAAAAGAACAGGTGAGCTAGCTGGGCAAAGTAGCGAGCAAAAGGTTACTTTCAATTGGCGATCCGCGATAAAATAAAATATTCCAATCTTCAATTGGAATATTTTTACCGAACCTCGGGGAGACTCAAACCAAGTTGTCACTTGTCTTGATACGATTTCCTCTAAAATACTTACCTCGGAAGAGTTAACCTGGAATAGAGTGCTAAGGAGTGGAACTACGATATTACTATCGAGTGTGAATTGTCGATCGCGAGGTGCAAGAAAAAGTCAGAAGGTGATTGATTATTGTAAAATACTTCTTTGACTTGATTGTGTGATAACTAGGTACGCGATAGTTGTGTGATTTCCGCATTCTGCTAACTATTAGTGCGTTCATTCGTTTGGAAATAGTTGAACAAAATGGAATCAGTTGAACAATTTTCATTACAAAACCTCGAGAGACGTTATCTAGAAATTAGAGCAGATTTTCTAGACGGAGATGAATTAGATTACGAGCTAGGGATCAGGAATATAATTCTGACGGGAGATTTATCGATGTCGCGACGACGTCGGGTACTGCGAGAATCGCTTAAACAGGAGAGAGAACATTCCATAGTCGAAAAAGTGTTAGCTAACGATCCGGAATGTGAACTGACCATATAGCACCGAAGTGCCAAACCTCACTTTTACACGTGGCGAATAGATTATTGATTTTGAGTAATTCTGCTAATGATGAAACGACGAAACCAAAAGTGTCAAAGTTATTGAAAAAGGCGATTGAGCTTCTCAATCTCCATTTTGGTGAAGTACTTTTTGGAACAATGGCATCTGGCATAAATGAAGTTGGAACGTCATCCGAGAACGTAGCAACATTATCAACGTGTATAAATACTGTAATCAATCAATCAGATAATGTGATTGGATCAATAAATTCTTCGAAAATTACCGATGCAGAAGTAGAGATGATTGATTGTTTCAAACGAATGGGTCTTATGAATGATACAGTAGAATCCGTGAATGCAAATAGTTTCAAAGTCGCTCTTCTAACTCTCGAAAAAGAGCTCACAAAGCTGAGAAAAATGCAGACACAGTCAGTGTACCAATCTGTGAATTTATCATCAAACGATAATCCGCAGATGGCGCCCAAAAACAATACTTACTTTCAAGATTTTTCCCAGTATAATTCAGTGACTATTTCTAGTGATCACCTGGGAGCTATTCCAAAAGCAACGGTTTCATCGAGCGTTAACACAATAGTGGTTACACAATATTCGAGACCAATTTCTATGACTTCAAAAAAACCCAGAACCTCAATTTATTCAAATATTTCAAATCTAAATTATCCTACCGAAGATACATACGCTTTTCCGATACCTACCACAGCTTATTACGCTGGCGCTGAAAACAAATCACAATTTTCGATGAATCACTTCAATCAACGACAACAAACCGAACCTCTATTGTGTCGTGAAAACAAATATATCAGTGCCAATTCCAATTCCCTAAATCCAGTTCCGGATGTGACATCTAGAGCAACTAAAATGAACCATCATGATCGTTTTCTTCCACGAAATTTTGATCCAGGTCACTCATTTCAATTACCAACACCACTCACGAACAACAGGCCACCAGAACCGCGATTTCAATCTGTGTCTCATAGGACGCTAGCAGTTTCGCAATGGAACATTGACAAATATACTGGTACCGACCAGGGAATGAAGTTGAACCAATTTCTGTCCATAGTAGAGCAACTGTCGCTTTCAGAACGTGTATCGGAACAGGAACTGTTTGACTCAGCATTTCATTTATTTGAAGGCCCCGCAGCGAACTGGTACATGTCTATGCGCTCTGGTGGCAGGTTATTGAACTAGCAACACTTAATTTACGAATTGCGAAAAACATTCGTTCATCCCGAACTCGATACACTCGTTCGCTCTCAAATATACCAGAGACGCCAGCAGAGGAACGAAACGTTCCAAGATTATTATTTCAGCATGGAGAAAATGTTCAGGTCCATGAGTAACCCCATGGACGACAGGGAAAAGTTAGACGTGTTAAAACGAAACATGCGAATCGATTAAAAAAGGCTCTATTGTAGAAGCCAATATTCGATCTTCCACAGCTGATAGAAGCTGGACATCTAATTGATGCTTCAAACTTTTCTCTCTACCAAAAGATATTTGGAAACGAGAAAACGGTTAACGTTATTAAAGAAAATCGCCCATCTTTTGATAAACCATCGAACTACAAGAATAACACTAACCACATCGATAATTGGAATTCGCCAAAGCTCCGATCCGAATAATCAGTTAGTTTTCGAAATATGTCATCATCTATGGAAAACGAGAAGAAAACAGTAGAGAATAGCCGACCCAATGATGATCCTAGAGAGGGCCCTTCCAAGCCACGGCGAACTTTGGACTATTTAGTTGCGGGTTTTAATCCTCCTCCAGCTAATGTGTGTCTAAACTGTCGCCAGTCAATCCATAAGATTGGACAATGTCATACTCTTAGAGGATTAATATGTTACATTTGTGAATTTAAAGGGTTTGATACTCAACATTGCCCGTATTGTCAAAAAAACGGGTTTCAGACGAACGAAAACCGCCGTTCGTCCGGAAACAACACGTAAACTTGAGTTCACTTGAAATCCTCTTACCCACATTACAAGACCATCGCCCCTTTGCATGGGTAAATATAAATCGTCATCGCATCAAAGGGTTACTGGACTCAGGAAGCAATCGAACTTTGATCAGCTACAAACTATTCAAACGCTTACGCAGTTTCAAGTTAAGAAGTCCGATAAACGCGATAGAACTTCGTTCGGCCGAGAGAAACAAATTGAATATTATGGGTGAAGTTTATCTTCCTTTTTATTTCGATGGAAAGATAAAAGTTGTTCCAACTCTAGTAGTGGATGGCTTATTAGTTCAGTGTCTATTAGGAATGACATTCTGGACTCAATTTCATATTTATCCTCAAATCAGAGAGTGTGCGTTAGTGCAGGAAGCCGAGGAAAATGCCCCGATCTGCGAACAAAATTCTTCTACTCTTTCACCGAATGAATTGAATGCCCTCACAGAAGTCAAGCGATCATTTAAAGCAGGCACCCCGGGTTGCTTACCGACCACCCATTTAATAGAACATTCGATTCAAATATCTGACGAATGGAAGTCTAAACCCCCAATTCGTCAATATCCGTATACCATGTCTCCAAAAGTGAGAGAAAAAGTAGCCGAAGAATTAGACCGAATGCTTCAAGTAGGTATACTCGAAAGATGCCATTCAGAATGGTCCCTGAACGTAGTGCCTGTTATCAAGCCTACGGGAAAGGTTCGACTTTGTTTGGACGCACGTAAAATTAACGAACGCACCGTACGAGATGCTTATCCCTTACCCCATCCTGGACGAATTTTGGGACAGCTGCCAAGGGCCAACTATTTAAGTGCCATTGATTTGTCCGAGGCTTTTCTACAAATTCCGCTAGAAAAATGCTCTAGAAAATATACGGCTTTTAGTGTTCAAGGGAAAGGGATGTTCCAAATCACCCGTCTCCCATTTGGTCTGGCAAATAGTCCTGCGACTTTGTCAAGGCTAATGGATCAAGTGTTGGGACACGGTGAATTGGAACCAAACATATTCGTCTATCTCGATGATATCATTGTAGTTAGCGAATCGTTTGAAGAGCATCTTCGGTTGCTTAGGGAAACAGCGCGTCGTCTAAATAAGGCGAACCTTTCCATCGACCTGGAAAAATCTCGTTTCGGCGTTAGTGAATTGCACTTCCTTCGATATCTATTATCAGTAGATGGCTTGCGAGCCGATCAAGAGAAAATACGACCAATCGTGGATTACGAAAGGCCCTGCACAGTCACTAAACTGCGAAGATTCCTAGGAATGGCAAATTACTATCGTCGATTCATTGGAGACTTCAGTGGCCTTAGCGCGCCTCTGACCGAATTGTTGAAGACAAAAAGCAAAGTTCTCAACTGGAACGAAAGTGCTGAGCAAGCCTTTCGTGTAATCAAGAAAAAATTGATAAGCTCTCCTATATTAATGAGCCCGGACTTAACTAAAGAATTCGCCATTCAAACCGATGCTAGTGATGTGGCTGTGGCAGGTATACTCACGCAAATTCAGAACGAACAGGAGAGGGTAATTGCTTATTTTTCACACAAGCTGACAACTCCACAAAGGAACTATCATGCTTGTGAGAAAGAAGCACTTGCCGCTCTCCTGTCCATCGAGGCATTCCGTGGATATGTTGAAGGGTCTCATTTTTCCCTTATTACCGACTCGTCTGCGTTGACCCATATTCTCCAAGCTAAGTGGAAGACATCATTACGATGTAGTAGGTGGAGCCTAACGCTGCAACAATATGACATGACAATCATCCATAGAAAAGGGAAGGAGAACATAGTTCCAGATGCATTGTCACGTTGTGTAGCTGTGGTGTCCGCTGTGACTACTTCATCGTGGTATGATGACCTAAAACGAAAAATTATGGATCAACCAGACAGGTACGTAGACATTCAAATTAAAAAGGGAAATATTTACAAATTCACATCATCCCGTAGCCAGCCATACGACTTTCGCTATGAATGGAAGATGGTTATTCCATGGGAAAAAACGAGATCACATTCTAAAAGAATGCCATGATGATGCGATGCACATGGGATTTGATACGCTGGCTCGAATTAAATAAAAATATTACTGGCCCAGAATGGCCATGGATACTAAGGATTATCTGCAGAGATGTACAATATGCAAAGAGACTAAAGCCGTTTCAGTTCCTGTTGTACCTGCAATGAGAGAACAAAGAGTTACTGACCATCCATGGCAAGTCATTGCAACGGACTTTCTAGGACCGCTACCTAGGAGCAAAAAGGGAAACCAATATGTTTTGGTCACAATGGACCTTTTCAGCAAATGGGTTATGCTCACCCCAATGAGGAAAATAGATAAGACCACACTGTGTGCAAGCCTGAAAGATCACTGGTTTCTTCGCTGTTCTACACCAGAAGCTATTATCACTGATAATGCTACTGTGTTCACTTCCCAAGATTTCAAAAGCCTTCTTGAACGATTCGATATCCAGCATTGGTTGAATTTGAAGTACCACTCTCAAGCAAATCCTGTAGAGAGAGTAAATCGGACAATCAATGCTGCGATACGAACATATGTTCGAGAGGACCAAAGACTTTGGGACACAAAATTATCGGAAATCGAAGTCATTTTAAACACTTCCGTTCATTCCGCCACCGAATTTACGCCGTATTTCATCATTCACGGCCATGAGGCATTTTTCAAAGTATCCGATCACAAATGGTTCCACCAGCCATCCAACATACGTGTCGAATTTACTCATAACAGAAGACAGTTGTTCGAACGCGTTTATGACCTAGTTCAGGATCATCTCAAGCGAGCACACGAAGAAGGAAAACACCGGTATAATCTAAGACACAGAAAATGTGCAAAACCCTTTCAAGTTGGCCAAGCGATTTATAGGCGCAACATGAAACAGTCCAACGCAATGCAAAATACGGACCATTGTACTTGCCAGCACGGATTAAAAGGATTATTGGCACGTCCTCTTATGAGCTAGAGGACGGCAACGGAAAATCCCTGGGGGTGTGGCCTGCTGCTCACCTCAAACCAGGGTAATGTATTTATGTTTGAACAATTATACATTACGTTGTAAATATTCATATGAAAATGTTGCAGTTTTGGTTACCATCGATAGCAGCATTCACAAAACCAATTGTGGTGTCGAACGTCTTCCATAATGCCCTGGAACTGAAAAGCTACAAATAATATTGAAGTCGTTCTTTGCGGAATTTATTTTTAACTCACTGGAATAATGAATATGTATTCCCAGGTTGTCCTGCAGTTTCGCATGCCAAATAATTTCTCCGAAAATTAACACAAACCTTGGACTTATATGATCATGTTCAAGTTTTGATGCTCATATTGTGACGACGCTTTCTCTTCAACATGTCGGATGCCAGATTGTTGACAGCTACTATTGTTCCCCATTGTTTTTTTTTCTGAACTGTCTAATGGATAGGCTCACATCTCTACATCCTTGTAGAAATAAATGGTAAGACATGTTTGATTTGTTTGGTTCAAATGACCGATTCTCACAATTCAAAAATAGGGTTATAAATGACTCAACTCTCGAGTACGCGATTCGATTAGTTAGATGTTGATTCTATTTAATTAGAGAATTACGTGAAAAGCTTTTTAGTTCTAATACGAGTTTTTCGCTGAAGACCGGAGTCTGAGGACGTTGATGGTCAGTAGCAGGCAGTTGCCCTGGAGATAGAGTGGAGTCTACTTAGTAGATGATGATGCCTAATGACCCCGAATAGGCTCAAGCTAGAATTCATAAGCTGACTAATTACAAACGGTATGCGGTATAGTAAATGATTTAATCCCATCCGTAAAACTTCGAATTTGTTTCCAGTTAAACTTAAACGGTAAACAAACAAGTAGATTAAGAAACATAGAAGCGAATGGATGAATGAACGAAGATGGATGTTTCAGTTTTAGGTGCCCGGGCAATGATTAGTATGAATGAGTGCGGATGAATGAATGGAAGAGAGGAAGGAAGCGTAGGTTTAATTTCTGTAGTCACCGAGGACGTGAACCTTATTTAGTTAGGAGCAATGAGGGAATCACGTGGCTGTCCAGCCTGGTGAAGCATGGTTGAGAAGGAGTTGTATGACGTAATAGTTGAAAGCTGGAAAGCTAACCCGTATCTAGCGAAAGATAAGCCACGCACAATGATTTGGTAGCTCTATTCAGGTGAACTCGGAAAAGGTGTGTGTCAAGGAGGTGTTGTTCAATATGAATGACGAAAAATTGACTATGCAATTTTTCAACTTGGCTCCGGGAAGATTGTTACCGTTGAAATACGGAACAATTAGGCGTCACCGTGGTGGATTTTGTTTTTTTTTGTATAAAATCTGTTTTTGGACTGGTGTTTATTATTATTGTAGTTAGAATTAAATTGAAATTGAAATTGTATTGCTAACCCCACTATGGTAAGCCCACTGTGTCACAAGGACGGCGTAACGCCTGGGCGAGATTATAATTCCCGCCAAGCTGTCACTGTCACTAGTGACAGTGACCGGAACAGGAAGGAAGGAAGGAATAGAAAGGGGGGGGGAGGAGGGAGAAAACGGTAAGGGGAGTGAAAGGAGGTTTGAAGGAAAGCAAAAAGGATGGGCTCGACCATTAATACCAGAGATAGAGAGCGAAATAGACGGAAAAGTTTGAGAAAAATTAGAAGCAAGTGAATAGTGGTGTGGTAAAAAAAGGAGTACAAAAGGAAGACATCCGCTGATAGCCTTGTACTCTAGGAACGTTCCGGTACACACTCCGCTGCTCTCAGGTGTGACCCCGGAATTTAATCTCTGGCCACATTTGTTCTGGACCTACTGTTAATGGCCTAGAAAGTGTGGAAACCACATCGTCAGGATATCCGACCCAAATACCGCCATTGTGGAGTTTGGCTGAATCACGGAATTTTCCAACACGAGACACCTGGACCTAGAACGGAAGAACGGCCTGGACAGGTAATGGACGAATCGAGACCAACATTTCGCCTGCCACCAACGAGAACGTTATAAGGTACGCCACTCCTTCCTCCTCCTCCCAACGACCGACGACGAAGGAGCACATTGGGCTTACTAACCAGATAAATTAATAAAAAAAATATATCTTCATTAAATTCCATTTATTATTCATCTCATCAGTCCTTTCTACTTCGGTGGTGTTTAATCGGTTCTTTCGAAATTCGTGCGTCTTTGTATGAGTCCTCCCGAGATCGGAAGCCGACCCTGAGAAAAGAACAGGTGAGCTAGCTGGGCAAAGTAGCGAGCAAAAGGTTACTTTCAAGATAGAAGATATAGAAATGCGTTATTCTGTCTGAAAATTCTTTTCCACTTTCGAACAAAAATCAATTTCGTTAGCGCCAACATCAAATGGACTAACAACGCTTAGCTAATTGTAGAACATATGGGAATTAAATTTTCCGGATTTTCCGATTTTTCTCTCCGCTTTATTGATCTACGGGAAGAGACGAATACAACGAAATATAGATGATTCAAATTGAACCATTTCTGCCTCGGGTTTTGCGTTTACCAACACATTTGGCCTTTCATTTTTATTTATAGATTATAGAATTCATATTCAAAATTCGGCTGAGTTTCCTGTGGGACCTAACATGCGGATAAATATTATCGAATGAAGGTCGAACTTTGTTTGTAGATCTTTTAAACGATCTAGCAATATTTTGACTCAGAACTACGTATTTCATTTCTGTACCGGGGTGTAAGTTCAAAGTTTAGAAAACGAGAGCGTGACACTTAAAGTGCAAGGTTTTGAACGTTAATACCTTTTTGCCGGCTGAACGGAGTGGTATGATAATCACTTCATTCGAAAGATAAAATATCCAAGAGTTATATGTTTCAATAGTTTAAAAATTGCTTTGAAAACAGTCTATTGAAATCACACAAATCTGTATATACAGCCATTCCATGCCAAACCGATATACTGGTTCTCAGATTTTCGTGAATAGTGGTAATTTTGTTCTTTACCGCAAAACATTAGAGCCGTATTTTTCTATTTTTGCATTAGGGTGACCATTTCCATTTTAGGGTGATCCGAAAAATCAACTTTTTTCCCTGCTTTCCAAAAATGACTCTTTTCAAAAATTCATAAGTTGTGAACTACTGAACCGATAGATGGTAGACATATCGAATTAAAGCTAATAAGCTAGTTACACTTGAAAAAAATTCAGGTAATGGTTTTGTCATTATCGATTGTATATGTTTTTTATAGTTTTCATGGTCTTCGGGACCAAGGACACTATATTTTTTTATATTTTTTCTTGAAAGCTGAGGTTTTTTCACACAACATACCCGATTTTCAGAGAGGTGTCTTTTTTCATGTATGAGTTATGATTTTTCAAAGTTAACATGTTTTCAGTTTTCTTTCAATATTTCAATGTGACTATACTATATATATGCAACTAAAATCCAATTTTTACGGAAGTGTGGTGAGAAAACCAACTCATTGGCTTCAAATTGATATATTGATCATCTGAATCGGTCCAGTTTTTCAAATGTTATGAATTCTTGAAAAAAGGGGGAAAATGATTTTTCGTACCATCGGTTAACTTTGAAAAAGCCATAACTTAAGAACAGAAAATAATGCCTTCTTGAATTTCGAATATGTTATGTAAAATATCCTCAGCTTTCAAGAAAAAATATAAAAGAATGTAGCGCCCTTGGTCCCGAGACCATGAAAACTATAAGAAACAAATACACACAATAATGACAAAATCAAAACCTATAATTTTTGCAAGTGTAGCATTTTTCCAAGAAAGACTAGCTAATTAGCTTTAATTTGATATGATTAAATCGATTCAGTAGTTCACGGGTTATGGACTTTTTTTTATTATTCGTTTATTTTTTCAGCCTCAGTTACATACGTTTAAAAGAGCTGAATTCTTAATTATAATTTTTTAACTCTATATATATATATATATATATATATATAAACAGTTTTCTTACATCTATGGTGAGTAAGATGGAAAATCGGTTACACGCGGTGTACTCGAGTTTTGAAGGGTGACATATTTTTTAGGAGAAGGATGGGATATAAGGAAATTGTAACAATGTTGATGAACACTCAATTCTCAAATCTATTGCGTATTTACATTTCAACTTAATCTACTGTTTATAGCAAGGGGACGAATTACTCGCAATGGAAGAAAAGAGGGGTATAAGGATATAAGGACAATTAGACACGAAGATCGATAGCTTCCAGGAAAACATATATATGGGACATGTAATCAAGGTCTAACCGAGCCAATACATCTTTCACCGGCACATTGGGCTGTCTTCCTCGAGCCCGAAGGGAGTTTTCTAAATTCGATCTGGCGACAAGATACACCTTGTACGACCAAACAACATGCTCGATATCGTGATAACCTTGATCACAAACGCAGAGATTGTTGCTGGCAAGATTAAAACGAAAGAGTAGTGCATGTAACGAACAGTGATTGGACATGAGTCGAGAGAAGGTGCGAATAAAGTCCCGACTCAAGTCCAGGCTTCTGAACCACGGTTTGAGGCTAACCTTAGGGGTAATCGAGTGAAACCACCGACCCAATTCATCTTCGTTCCACTTGCGTTGCCAGTTAGTGATTGTATTTTTACGGACTAAAGAGTAAAATTCATTGAAGGCGATTCGACGCTGATAAATGTCGCCTTCAATCGCACCCACCTTTGCTAATAAGTCTCATTACCCGGAATTGAGCAATGTGAAGGGACCCAGACAAAGGTGATGACATAACAGCGTCTGGATAAAGCACTCAAAATTTCTCGTATTCTCTCAAGGAAGTACGGCGAGTGCTTTTCCGGCCTCACTGATCGGATAGCTTCGACAGAGCTAAGACTATCCGTTACAATGTAATAGTGTTCAACAGGTCGTGAGGCGACGCTGTCCAGCGCCCAATGAATTGCTGCCAATTCAGCAATAATCACTGAGCAGTTATGAATTTTCGAAAAAAGTCATTTTTGGAAAAAAAAGGGGGAAAAGTCGATATTGAAAAATTGAAAAAATACGGGTCTAATATTTCGCGATAAGGAACAAAACTAGCACTTTTACGATAATCTGAGAACCACTATATCGGTTTGGCATGGAATGGCACCCGCTCGGAAATCCACTCAGTTATGATTGCGCAGCGGTTGATGTATCACTGGAATCCGTGTGTTTCTCTAACACAAGTCTCAAAACCAATGAGCCCGGAGAAATCGGCATTGCAAAAGTGATGCAAGGTGCGGGTACTTCTGTACTCGCATGCATTTCTGCATACCAGAATGAGTTTCCCCAACACAGATTTTAAAAGCATGGAGTCTGGGGAAATGGGAATTGCAAATATATGGAAGGTGCGAATACTTTTATACCCGCGTACATATTTTTGCACTCCGTTTTGTGCGCGGACTTCAAATCGGTATCAACACAACGTTTTGGCTCAGTTTTTCAAGACTGCATTGAAAAATATCCCTTCATTTCTTCAGCTCACTCAAATTCTACGTATGCAGGTTGGCAAAATGTTGAGAACAATTTGCTGCGATAACGTCGATTGAACAATATGCGTCCATGTCCAAATTAGAACTGAGTGCATGAAGTTCAACAAATCAAGCAAATTTGCGGTTCGAGAGGTGCGTACACTTGGGAGATGCAATAACTTCGAAGGGAAATGTGAAATACATTGATCGTTTAGCCATTCTTCCGTTTACATATTTTGAAAGTCCGCGATAAATGAATGAAATAAACAAGGCTTCATGCCATACGTCAGACTTGGAACGAAGAACCTAATCTATCCTGAATTGACCTGAATTGGGATTTGTCCGCAATTGAATTCGGAAATTGTTTAAATTGCTTTCAAAACAGGCTATTGAAATCACACCAATCGGTATACAAGCGAGTACCACTCGGAAATCCACTCAATTTTGATTGCGCAACGATTGAGGTACGATCGCTGGAATTAATTATGTTTCCCTAACACAGACTTCGAAACCATGGAGCCTGGGGAAATTGGCACTGCAAATTAGATGCAAGCTGCTGGTAGTTTTGTACTCGCTTGCAGTTTTGCAAACCGGAATGTGTTTTCCCTATACAGATTCCGAAACCAAAAAGTTGGGAAAATCGGCACTGCATATAAAGTTTGCTTCATTTAATATTGGAACAAATTCTTTTGCTCATTGTGGCGCTCCTAGTGGACGGATTTGGAAACTTTTTTCACCCACGTGTCGGGAAATTCATTACCTTTCACCATGTATTTATGTCATAACACCAAACGATAGCATTTTGTAAACAACCGCCATGGAAGCCGAACGGAGAGATAAAATTGTGCACAGTTTTCTTGAAAATCCATTGTTGTCGGCATCTAAGCTAGCTAAACAGTTTAAAATGCCCAGAAATACCGTATGGCGTGTTATAAAGCAGTACAAGGAAACATTGACGACGGCTCGGAAGCCGCATTCGAAGCGTCGGAGTGGAACTGTCGACCGGAAACTGCGTGGGAAAGTCATCAAGGCCGTCAAGAGGAATCCCAATCTTTCAGACCGCGATTTGGCCAATAAGTTCCAGGCCGCTCACAGTACGGTGCGACGAATTCGTCTCCGGGAAGGAATAAGGTCATTCCGAGCCAGCAAACAGCCAAATCGGACGCTGAAGCAGAACAATGTGGCCAGAATCCATGCTCGAAAGCTGTACGACCATGTGCTGACCAAGTTCGACGGATGTATTCTGATGGACGATGAGACCTACGTGAAGGCGGACTTTGGGCAAATCCCAGGCCAAAAATTTTATTTGGCGACGGCTCGGGGGGATGTACCTGCAAAATTTAGGTTCGTGTTTGCGGATAAATTCGCCCGCAAGTACATGATTTGGCAGGGGATATGCAGTTGTGGACAGAAAACCAAAGTCTTTCTCACTGACAAGACAATGACATCAGAAGTCTACAAAAAAGAGTGCCTACAGAAACGGATTCTGCCGTTTATTCGTGCCCACGACCGTCCAGTAATGTTTTGGCCGGACCTCGCAAGCTGCCATTACAGCAAAACGGTTATGGAATGGTACGCAACGAACGGGGTCAGCGTAATACCGAAGGACCTCAACCCCCCAAACTGCCCCAAGTTCCGGCCGATAGAGAAATACTGGGTAATCACGAAGCGGAGGCTTAAGGCAAAGGGAAAACTTGTTAGGAACATGACTCAAATGAAGAACTGGTGGAATCAAATCGCCAAAACGGTGGACGAAAAGGGTGTGCGCCGCCTAATGTGCCGTATTACGGGAAAAGTACGAGAATTTCTTCGAAACAGCAATGAATATTTTTTTCCAATATTAAATGAAGCAGACTTTATACCAAGTCGGCAGTAATTTTATACCCCCATGTATTTTTACACTCTGGAATTCATTCTGCTTACACGGTCTACAAACTGAGTTGGATGATATCACTTCATGTCGCCAGCTCACTGCACTTCTACGCATACCGTTTGATGATTAGGCAAAATGTTGATAACTATTTGCTGCCATACCATAATGAATTGACCTAAATTGGGATTTCTTTACAATTAAATTCGTAAATTGTTTCATTCATTCACTAGTTTGATCAATAACTCAATCAATACACACAAAAGATAGCTCTGGGCAGCTGCAATATCGTACCCAATGAAGAACAACGGCAGTCCTACGTCAACCTTGCGGTTATACACTGCGTTTCATAACAATAGAACCTCTCCAAGTCGGTTGAATTGAAGTATATAGTGTAGAATAAAATAACACTAACTTCATTTATAAGAATGGTCATTTGAATGTTATTGTTGTGTTCAGGTGCAAAACATTAAAAAAAAAACTAAAATTCCAGTGTTTTATTATTCTACAACCGGATGGAAAAACACTCACTTCTTTACAAAATTAATGTCAATTTCACATGGATTATAATAAGTTTCTAATTCGTAGGTCATCTTTAGTTTCCAATCAGTTTAAATAACCCATTCGGGGTGGTTTCGACTAAGCTGCGCCATGTTGTAGTGTGTATCTCGTCGTTCTACGCAGAGGATTCTGCTCGTTTGAGCTCTTCAAATTACTTATACTGATTGTAAGCTGCATCTACTATTCGTACGATCTCTCCTCATAAGTTCTTGATAGGGTTTTGAGTGATAAGCAAGCTGACCAGTCCAGAATCTAAAGCCCCTATTCATTAAACCAGTTTTAAAAAGTTGCGCATACATTCAATTTGTTGCTATTTGCAAAATTGGATGCTTTTGTTTTCTAAATTCGCTCATGTTAAGAAAAATCTCATGTAAAATTGTATTTTTTTTTCAAAAACGTTTTCCATAAATTGCTCCTCATACGATTTCTTCCAGTAGTTAATAAAACGGCATCACTGCCAGCGATTATGCAGTTTATGATGACGGTTGAAAACGATTACATCGCGTTTGAGTTGCCTCAATGTGCAGAGATGCGATTGACATCGCCAACATAGATCGGGTTGCGGTTGCCCAATGTGTAGGAGGCCTAAAGATACAAGTTTACCTTAAGCTAATACGCGTTTTTGAATGCTTTTTTGTTATATTTTTTCCATTTTTTTGCTGGGTTGTTCATTTTAAATTTTAATATAATTTTTGATGAAAAAGCACTGTGAAATTCACGGTGGATCCAAAGAACACAAGCTCATGTTCTAGTGGCGTTCACGAAAACCGGCAAGCCAATCTTCTCCGGCCAATTTGGATGTTTTGTCGAAAGAGTGAACTAAATTATTTCACTCTGCGATTTTATACCCTAGGTTCGGGATGTCGTGTGTTGTCAGCCCATAAAATAACTTCTGCATATTAAGGATGTGACTCACGAGTTACTCCTCCTGTTGTTTAGAAAACACAGTTTTAAGACGGCCTAACTTCTGCACATATTTGGCCAATGTTCTTCTGGGCAAACTATATTCCTCCGTAGCTCGTCTCCATGATTTACAGAATGTACGGCAACAACCATAGTTTCCATCTGCCACTGGTTTCGGAATGAAATCCGTTCATATTTACAAACCATGCCCACAACAAACACAACCACGATTACACTATTTGCGTTTGACAGGTCGAATTCGACGTTACGATTATGGCATTTTTACCCCGATAATAATGACTCCTTTTGCCCCGGAAGTTGAAAGATAACAAATTTATTTTCTATTGAAATAAATGCGTACGACTTAAATTAGTTCATATATTAAGTTGAAGAAAAATGATTATTCTATTTGTATTTATGGGTGGAGTCATGCAAACATATAGAAACTGAGGGTATTTCGTGTAAATTTGCGCCTGTGCGTTCTTATATAGATTGCAGTTGTAAGAAGCTTAGTTAGTATTTATCTGTTTTCCAAAAAAAAAAATATTTAAGGTTCTGGCTGATAATATGTGAGATATATGCAGTATCTGTATAAAACAAAGTTCTGTAGTTTAATAATTGTAAAATATGGAAATAGGCAAAATAAACAGATGGGCACTCTTGCCTCGGGTTCTCCTACGTTATAACGAGGGAACGTTATATTGAAGTTCCGCTGTGTATACAGTCTCCAATTTGTTTTCACTGTACATACAATCAAAAATTACAAAAACAAGGTTTTTCAAAAAAGATTGATTTCTCATTGGGCCTTACTTGATATGTCAATCATCTGAATCTGTTAACCCATTAACGACCAAGCTGTAAAAATTATTTTTTTGACGAAAGTAATTGGTGTAATTTGGATTATTGATGGTAAAGAAACCCCAATGTTCAAGAATTATTTTTTTTCCATTTTCCATTTTCTGGGAAATGGCTGTTCGAAAAATCGAACATTGGCCGAAACCCGAACTTTTTTTTGCAAGCACAAAAATACCGCGAACTGAAAATTAGTTCAATTAGCAAATATACGGTATTCACAAATGCATCAGTTTTATATTCACGTACGAACAAGCACAGGAGGATAGAGGTCTCTAAGTATAATATGAACCTAAGTTAATCCACCTAAGATGAGATGTGACATTTCTTATTTGATGTAATTTCAACTTATTACTGGCAGGCATATGCTGTTGTTTTCTTTCTTTCTAAGTATCCATTTCCCGAAAAAAAACATTTTCCAATACCTGCAAAGTACCAAAATGAAAAAACAATGGAATCGAGGATTGGGTGGTTATTATTCGATCCGGCGAAAGAATATTCACACCAGCAATCTCATTAAAATCCTCGTTATATGTACTGATCATTTCCAGCTCCTCTACACACGAATCCTACGGGCCACCATTACCTAAGGTTATTACGGACAAAAAATCATACAGATTTTCAATAATATTTACTGAATTAATTGATATTTGCAAACATTCACAAATGAGAATGCAAAAACAAATGAAGAAAACTTCCGTCTTCCAAAGTAAATGAACCAAACCGCGCTGCAGAGGTTAGATGTGTTGGTATTAATTCATCAGAAAAAAATGTTCGTTATGGCCAACGTTCGATTTTTCGAACACTCAATTTTTCCGGTTGTTATTTTCCTGTATAAGGCTCAATCGAACGATTTTTGCCCCATATTGCAATGTATGTTCTTTTATAAAAGTAATACATTAGAAAAGTTCACATAATTTTGTATTTTATTGGATTTTTTAGTTGAAATTGAAAATACGTTCCAAATATACTTGCTTTAAATCGAATTTATTGCCCAATAAAGTTATACAAAACTGAGTGAACTTGATAGTAAGTGGTAGCTAACATATTAAGCTATCTTTTGATACAAAAGCATTACCATATGGTAGCTTTGTAAAGACATGAAAAATTATCAAAGTTGATGTTCGATTTTTCGAACGCTTGGCCTAAAATGGGTTAAGTTCTTCAAAAGTTTTGAATTTTTGTAAAAAGTCATATTTGGCAAAAAAGGGGAAAATTGAGTTTTGGGACCTTATGAAAAAATTAAAAAAAATACGATAATACGAAATAAGATTTTGCGATAAGGAATAATAGTACCAATTTTCACGAAAATCTGAGAACTACTGTATCGGTTTGGCATGGATTGGCTGCTGAAGATTTTCAACTTCATGAACAGATCAAATTGTGAATCCGTCAACTTTATATTCCTCTCTTTTCTGCACGGCGAATGACTCGAGATGGGTTAAGTCACAATGTTCCCGATGACGAATGCACAATGGTCCAGGAGATGCATTTAAGTGGAAATTAGCATGTAGAGCTCGACAGTTATTCTCTAGACAAAAACTATCTTAGACAAAGTTGTTACTCATGATAGAGCACTCGTTTTTATATTGTCAAAAATAGGGTGACCAGAATTGTCGATGAAATAAAAAATATAACTTTCTTATCTGTAGAGATAGAGGTAAACATAGTTGGACAATGCTGTAGCTCCAATCATTTGAGAAATCTTTGTAGAACAAAGTTTTTCTCTATCTCTTGAAATAACCGATATAGCGCCTTTTTTCTATGTTACGTTAGGGTCATCATGAAAAAAAAAACTGTTTTTTGCCCTAACTGTTATAAAGGGTGTGTCACATCAAATTGCATCACGGAAAAAACGCTGTAGAAATTTAATTTTTAGGAATTATATCTTCAGCTTTCGCTTATAATCAGATAAGAGTGTATAGATCACGTTGACCATGCTTCACTGTAAATTTTTCGTAAATTTGGAAAAATGTCGTCGAAATGAACCCGCCCAACGCGCCGGAGCTTCGCCCAATAGAGAAATATTGGGCGATTATGAAGCAGGCCCTCCGGAAGAACCCAAAAGTTGTCAAATCGGAGGCGGACTTCAAGAGAAAATGGATTTCTGTTCAAAAAAAACTACAACCTGACGTTGTACAGAACCTTATGGACGGGGTAAAGAGGAAGGTGCGAGCATACGGGCTTGGGCTCGAAGTATGAATAAAAAGAAAATGCCAAAAGTTGTTTAATAGTTTTTATTTTACTGTCTAAAATTTTCAAAAGGATCGGTCTACTGGGCGAATTTATACATCGTTTTTTCCGTGATGCAATTTGATGTGACACACCCTTTATTTTAAATTCTACGTTCAAACTGTCTTCGAAAAACCTTTAGATCTTACAAATACAAACATTTTTCGATGCAGAACTTGTCAATATCTCTTGTCTTGTCTTGAACTTGTCAATATCTTAGACAAAGTTGTTACATATGATAGAGCGCTCATTTTTATGTTATCAAAAATAGGGTAGCCAAAATTGTCGATGAAATGAAAAATCTAACTTTCTTATCTATATATATGTGGATTTAAACATAGTTGTAGCCCCAGTTATTTCAAACAACTTTGTAGAACAAAGCTTTTTTCTATCTTTTAAAATAATCGATTTAGCGCTTTTTTCGAAGTTACATTAGGGTGACCATGAAAAAACATGCTTTTTTCCTGCTTTAACTTTTATATTTCAAATTCTATATCAAAACTGTCTTCGTACGACTTTTAGAGCTTATCGATACCAACATTTTGCGATGCAGAACTTGTCTATATCTTAACCCTACTCAAAGTTATTGATGGTTTTATACCCAAAAACTCATGATTTCAATTTTAATTTACTCAAACACGAAAAATAACATAGTTTTGTAGAGTGTAGAGTGAATATGCCGCCAATAAACTTTGTTTACGTTTGCCCCAGAAAGAATGACAAACAATTGAAGAGAGTGTATTTGGGAAGGGAAGAAATATCAATAACTTTGAGTGAAGTTGAGATATCGACAAGTTCTGCATCGAAAAATATTTGTATTTGTATGCTCTAAAAGTCTTTTGAAGACAGTTTGCATGTAGAATTTGAAATATAAAAGTTAAAGCGAAAAAATAGGTTTTTTCATGGTGACTCTAACGTAACGAAGAAAAATGGCGCTAGATCGATTATTTTAAGACATAGAGATAAACTTTGTTCTATAGAGATGTCTCAAATACCTGAGACTACAACATTGCCGAATTATGTTTACGTCTATCTCTAAAGATAAGAAAGTTAGATTTTTTTATTTCATCGACAATTCTGGTCACCCTATTTGTGATAACATAACTTAACATATCATATGTAACAACTTTGTCAAAGACAGTTTTTTTTTTTCTAGAGAATAACTGTTGAGCTCTAAATGCTAATTTCCACTTAAATGCATCTCCTGGACCATTGTGGAATGGCATAAATGGCATGGAAATTTGAGGTCGTCTCCTCTAGAAATTTTAAAAGGGAGCTGAAAAGCATGGTGGTGAAAAACTTTGTAATCTAACTTCACTTGTTGCGCTGAAAACCTCTAATTATGGCAAGACCCTCGTGGCACCCTTTCGGCGGCAGATCACCGGTTTTTTTTTTTTTTTTATCTTCGCTTATTTTTCGTCGGCCTATTTCCGCCACTTTAGTGCCAATCACCGACATCAGGGAGGCGACTCCACCTGTTCCTACCTATCAGACTCAACAACTCATGAGCCGGGCCAACTTCTTTTACTTCCGCTCCGAAGGAAGACGTAACCAGAGATTTTTCGCCTCAGAAAATCCCAACGACGCCAGCTGGGAAGATCACCGGTTGGGAACCACTGTTTCACATCTTATTTTATGATGTATTAAATTAGGATTGTAGATTCAGCGTTCAGCGCATAACATTGAAATCACGAATTTATTTCTGGTCATAATAAGCCTAGCGCTAATTTATGACAACGCGCATTTCCGCTAATGCAATACATAACAACAAAAAAAAAGGGGAATGAATCACACCGGCTTCATGAATGAATCGAATGAGGAGAATACACGACTTTAGCGAGAACCTTTTGTTTACGTTTTCGTAGTTGGATTCGGCGCCGGTGAGTTGCAGTAGAATCCAACTCCCGTAGCACCACGCTACGGCTGTGGAAACTGTTCGGCTCTCACTTTGTTTGGTTATGCGTTATGCTCCGATGATCCGAGCCAGCCGTAATGTGAACGTCCGAATTCGCCTCCCAAACATCTCACCCACAACACAACGAGCGCGCTTGCCAAATACAATCTCGAGTCCACGTCTCGCAGGCTGATTTCGTTACACATGCATGCTTCTCTCTCAGTTTGGGGCCTCTTTTGCGCGCTCTTGGGCTAACAGTGGTGCATATGGCCGTTACATCCGCGGAGAGAACATTATGGTTTTGGAGTGTGATATACCCGCTCTTGAATTTCGGAATCTTCGCATGCCCTTCCAATGCATTGACAGTTTTCCTTTGTACAGCGCGTTCCGTGCGACCCAACATGATGCTTTTCGGAATCCAATGGTTCAGTTGACTCTTCGCGGTCGATGTACGTGGACACGTTTCCAGCACCGGGTAGAATTTCGGCGACAAGTGGCCACCTCCAATGTGTTTTGTGTTTGATTGGGTGAAATGAATGAGAGAAAAAATAACTTCCTGTGAGAGAGCCTTATGAGCACAGCAGCATAAGCAGAGGAGCGTTGATCGCCGCTTGAGTTCGAGGAAAATCCAAGTGATCACATTGGTTCAGAGCTTATCTGTCACTGATAAATGGAAAGTGGAAATTAGTGAGGCAATTCAGGATTTCAACCGTTGATGATTTCAATGTGGTGTGCACAGTTTGTGGGCGATCAAAAATTTTAATTGAAGCTATTGTGATTCGTCAATGTTGCAGTGACGAAGATCGCATGCTGAAAGATATATTATCCTGTATTCGTGTTATTCAATTTGAATCAATAGAAAAAGTTATATATTACAAAGGCGGCAAATTTCATGTTCATTATATGGTACCACCTAGTGTTAGAAGTGTTCAAATCTCGTGCAAATACACATAAATTGTCGGGTGACCGGAATAAATCGCCACAGTAAACAACTGCAACAGAAACAACCGCTTAGAAAAAGTGTAGTAGGCTAGAAATATTTGGCGCGGGAAAAACATCATGTGCCTCACATTTCTATTATAAATTTATTCTCTTGTTCTCGTTTTTCGAAATTTATTCTGAGGACAATGTAATGGGGACGAAGTCCCCATTTGGCGAGGATAAGGAATCGAGGCGGCCCATGCCGCCAAGATGACGCAATCCGAGTCCACCGCCGACCCGCCGTCGGAAGCGGCGGTGTCTCGCACGCAAACCTGGGATCCACTGATTGCCCGGTTAGTTTGAAACATAGGATACGATCCTTTAGCAATGTCCGACCGAGCTCTAGCGAGCGTCGGACGGTATACGTCTGCCCGGGGCGTTACGTTTGCCTGGGGCGATACGTTTGCCCGGTTAATTCTTGTTTTGAAATACAATACCGCGCCACAATATTTATAGCCTACTACACATTTTATAAGCGGTGGTTTCTGTTGCAGTCGTTTTCTGTGGCGATTTATTCCGGGAACCAAATTGTCGATACGTTGCCAACCGGGGAAACATAGCAATGAAAAGTGAAGTAAATCATTCTACTATAATCAACGAATTGAAAAATATCGAAAAATAACAAAAGGCTCTGCCGTGGCTGAAAAGCGATAATTAGTGAGCATGAAAATGTGCAAAACGGGGGTGGAAACGGAGTGCTAGTGAAACGGCCACACAGAGTGAGGAGAAAAATTTTACGGAGTACAACTGGCGCAAAAAGAAGAAAACAGAAAAAAACTTAAACCAGCTGGATTAAAACAAAGGAGCATCGAATAAATCACTCGTTTGCAACGGCAGCCAACGCGCTGGCGAAGGAATAAAAAGACAAAGTTAGTATAATTGTGTCATCAGGGGAAAAACAATAAATGATTGTAATTAACGATATCATTTTTCTGGATGCTACGGTTAGTACTTTTCTGGATTGAAGTGGTTTGTGACATAATTAGTATCGTGAAATGGGTCCTGACGAAAAAGGAATGATAATGTTCGGACTTTTTTTCGCATCTGTTTAATTTGCATTGTGTTGCGACGTAATCCACTCGCCAAAAAAAGTGTTGAATTGTATTTCTCTGAATGTATAATTTAAATGCGTTATTCTCGAATTCATCAGAAAGTGATGTTTTTTTTCACAATTCGGATAAATCATTAATGTTATTTGTTAAGACAAATTGTAAATTTACCAAAACTAATCGCACGAGAACAAAAACAATCAGTTGATTGATCAATATCCTTAAAAGGCTGAAACTTTTTTCCCAACTTTTTTAGTTATAGTTTTCACTAAGCTAGTGGATACTGTTAAAATTACTGCGTTTTTCATGTTCAAATTTGCGATCAAACGAAGAATGCGTCCTTCCACAGAAATTCATCACGCTAATATCTTTTCCGGCGGGGGAGATGTTTTGATACGCGAGATATCTTGTGGCAATGAGCGTTAAGCTGGCACTAGTTTGTTTCCCATGTTACTCGAACTCATTCGACGTCCGACCGGCGTATTTATTGATCCTTTCATAACGTATTGAGACACCGGAGACGACACCACCGTGGGATGGTACAATTTCTCCTTTCTAATCAATCATGCTCAAGCTCATGCTTATTGGATTGCCGATAAATGATGTTGGCAGAAGGATCGAGCCCGGCAGTTGGAAGTAGAAATGATAGAATACGTTGCACAAAAAAAACTACGTTTTCTATTATATTTATTTTCTTTATTGTTTCCATCCCATCCCATTTACATGTTTCTGGTTATTTATGGCACATCCAATCGTTAATCTTGTCGGTCACGGTGTCTTCCAGGGACATCATAATTCTTGTCACGTATGGATAACAAATATGTCACAAATTATAGTGAACTCTAACGACTATCACCACCATTGAAACACAATGTTCCCTTTGATAATAACATTGAGGGTTGAGGATTTTTCGTCCTATTCTACAAGTTCCTTCCGGAGTCAACAGAATTTTTACACAATAAGCGGCACCAGGTACCTTGTCACTGAGGCTCTGCCAAAAATTTCACGGATAAAAATAGTTGGAGTCGACTTATTGCTTCTAACGCCACAGCGCATTTGTTGAACTGGCGCAAAAATGTATATCGAAGGAAAGCCACCATTAATCGCCACCGCGTTCAGCTTGATAAAACTTTTACCGGAAGGCGTCAATAGTAGAAACAAGTGTGCCTGTGACCAACATGTTTACCAATCGCGATCTGTGTGACAATCGAAGATACCACAAACCCGCCCACAAACACATACACAGTGCGAGAATTCTTCAAAGTTCAGCTGAAGTTTTCATTGAAATTGATGAAAATGGGATTGAACCTCTACAAAACATCAATTTATCATCATCGCTTCCCCCGGTTTTTTTCCGCACAAATTGACTGATGGCCAAATATAGAAAAGAAAACAAAACTTCTTGCCCAACATTGAGACTGGGGAAAAATGTGTGTGTGTGCTTTACATACTATCCAGTAAACAAGCTTCAAAGCTCAGATTAGTGGTGAATCATCCCCTATCGACGAAGAAAGTCGTTCGCCGATGCAGCGGACACATTGTCACTCAGCAAGCAATAGAAACTAGTCCTTTAATAATTTGTTATTCATGAGATGTTGACAGAATGACACAGAAGTGAAATACAGGTTTGAATTAGTCCAT
Source organism: Toxorhynchites rutilus septentrionalis (assembly GCF_029784135.1). Lineage (NCBI taxonomy): Eukaryota > Metazoa > Arthropoda > Insecta > Diptera > Culicidae > Toxorhynchites > Toxorhynchites rutilus. The sequence goes on from NC_073746.1 coordinate 215,977,012, forward strand.
CAATGGATTTCGCCACTCAAATGTGCTTTCCTGTAGGTTCTTTCTGGTTTCTAAGTTGTTTGCGTTGGCAGCTGAACAAAACAATGTTCAGTTCGATTCTTGAGCGCGCTAAACTTCGAGTGCAACTTGTTATGAACATGTCCCCATATTTCCATGTTTATAAGGGTTCTCATAATAAAGACGTGAATTTTATCACTGCACTCCCCGTACCATGTGCGTGCGCGAGTGTTGATTGGGGGGTCAGTGCGTGATTAAGGTGTATAAATCAACACGTTTGAGATATGTTAATTGTTGTTTCATGCCAACACATGGAGGAAGTGAGACTTACCAGTTTCGAGGTGTTCTCGAGGCACTCGTTCGTTCCTGGTTATGCAGTGAGATGTCAACTAAAAGTACCATTAAGGGGTTTAGAACACACAGGAAGTTTCTTCTAAGTTATAAGTAGTATTAGAAGAGTGAAACTGGTGTATCTGGAATCGGTAAACTGCTGGTTGGAACTTAGAATTTAGTATTAGTTATGTATGCATTTCGTTTTATCTTTTCATGGTATGGAAGATTGATCTTTCAATAACGCCGATGAGTCTGAGCAAAATCAAAATCTTATAAGGTCTGAATTTATTCCAACACAAGAAACCTATTATCAGTCCATGTCTGCAGTAGCACCAGAACAAACATGGTTTCAGAATAAATTGCATCTGTCTAATGGCAAACGATTACACGTTCAACGAAAAATATGCACATTTGGGAGAAGACTCGAAACTCCCAGTTGAGAATAACATGCAATCATAATCCCAATGTACATCATGCAGTGACCCATTCCAAAGAACCAAATTACATTACAACGAAAAACTAGAAAACATTCATCTTCAGCAGAATAGATGCCTTTTCGTGTCCTGAAGCGTCAAATGAGCAAATAAAATTATCTGTCTCAAAACCTTTGAGCAGTCATCTATTTCTTTTTTTCTTTTTTCCTCTTTTTTGGGATTGTACAAAAAAAAAAGTCCATACAATGTCAACGGGGATCGAATCAAGGCCGGCTAGAATGTCAGGCTGTTTCACCCCACCACGCTATCCATATAGCTACTAGCGCTGTTGTATAAATATCACACCTCATTATAAAATGAAGTTGAAAAGTGTTTTCTAAGAGTAAAAAGGAGAACATAAACAGAAAATATGTCTTTCTCGGTCTAGGCCTGGTATATGACAAAGTACGCGAAAAGTTTTATTTCGAGCATATTTGCAATGTGTATCTTGTTTCGCTCGTTCATATTATCTCATAATGCCATACCATATCTTATTACAAATTCTATACAAGTATTTGAGAATAGTACATTTTTTGTTATTTTTAGGGTCATTTGATGTAATAATTCGAGATGCCAAAACATGTGCTAAAAATTAATTTTGGGTGTAGTTTAAGGATAACATTGCAAACGTTATTTAAATAAGCACTAGTTAAATAATAAATTATTTGAAACGAGATTTCGCTTAACCGTTCAATGACTATATACTTTATACTTTAAAACTTGCTTGAAGAGCCGTGAGTAGACCTAGGCTTCATTTTGAAATTTATGAGAACCAAACGTTTAAAAAAACAGGTATTTTGAAGCGGTTCCACGTCACAAAAATAGAACATTAATTTAATTTATCAGATGAACCTAAGTTCAAACATTTTTATACTTGGGTTTCTCTGAGCGAACAATGAGGGTCAACAACCCACAAAATTTGGTTAAGATCGATCAACAAATAAAGGAGTATCAACTGTCTCAAGAAGTTGTTGTCACGTCACGAAAAGTATATGATCCATTCTGGCGTGACGTAACAACATTTTGACTCACTTCAAACATTTTATTTTACGTCTTCATGTATAAATCCCGTGGCCGAGTGGTTAGCGTCAAACCTAACATGCAGGGGGTTCGGGTTCGATTCCCGTTCTGGTCGGGGAAATTTTTCTTCAAAGAAATTTCCTCTGACTTGCACTGTGGTCACGCGTATTCTAGAGCTTGCCACTCAGAATGCATTCAAGGCGTGTTATTTGGCATAGAAATCTCAACTAAGTACTAATGAAAATGACGCAAGTAATACTACGTTGAGACGGCGGAGTTCCTCTAGGAACGTTAGTGCCATATAAGAAGAAGAAGATGTATAAATCACACAAAATTAAACGATGTTATAGTAAAGTTAAGAAAATAATCCTACAATAATCAACAGTCTGAGAATATTTTACAGTTGGATTGGCTTGTTGTCAGTCAAACACAGCAGATAGGATTTGAGCGAGAGGTAGATAATGTTAGAGTGGGATGAACATAGTGTTAGAGCGACGCATGTGGAGTTAGACAAAAAAAGTTCACATACGTTTGCACACGAATATGTCAACGGTCAAAGTCAACGTTAACGTAAAATTCATCTTCAACACGCAAACATGAAAGCCCTTGTAAAGGTACGCGCACATGTACATGGATGCATACATAGAGTTAATCAAAATTTTCTGATAACAAAATCAATGGCGTTCCCCCTGATAGTGAGCGCCGCTCGATGAGCCAGGCTTGTGTGAGCCATTGATGGCAAGCGCCAGAGTGAACGTGTTAAATAATTACGAAGTGAAAACTGAGGGTCGGTCCAGGACCACCCCGACTTTTCCCAAATGACAGCATGTTGTGTACTGCAGGTAACAGGTAGATTCAATTTATACCATAAGCAATTCAAATTGCCTTGTTTTGTAATGTTTCGCAATCAAAAAGAACGTTGAACTAATTTTCCATACAAGTTAAAATATTTTTACTTTGTTTTTAATGCAATAAAAACGCAGACTGGCACTACAACGCTAGAATGAAAAGAGCCCGAACAAAGTCATCATATTATCAAATTGTCAGCGTGGCACCTTTTATTCGACACTGCTTAAAATATCGATAAGAAGCACCGTTCCTGAGATACAAAAGAGGGTAGGTTCAGAACCATTGGTCGGGTTACGATCATATTCCCCTATAGGATGGACCTTTGGACCGGGAAGCGGAGATCTCAGAGAAAAGTGAGAAGTGTTCAGAGTGATAAAAAACATTAAAATTGCTACAATACGGTGAAGTTCATATTCAATGCAAGTTATTGGTTTTGTGACGTGATAACGCTTCGAGGAGACTGTCTCTCTAATCAAGCAAATGGAGCCAAATTTGGCATGTGAAGATTTTAGGGGGCACGGAATGTTTTTAAGGTGAATAGACACTCCTCCCTTCTCTCTAAGGGGAGAAGAGGGACGGAGTCTGTCTTCATTCTCTTATATTTTCAGTATCAAACATTTATTCCATGTAACGGAGAAACATGTTATTTGCAAGTGGTTGAAAAAAATCTGATATCACAATGATGAGTTTTGGTAGAAGTACTAGAAATTTTTTTGAAGGTATTGATAATAAAAAATTAATTTTGGGGGCACGAAGTTTGCCGGGTCATCTAGTAAAAAAATATATTAACATAAAAAAAAATATTTCATTGTTACAGTATCGTCACCATAAACACCATTCACAATTCCAGCGGCTATTTTGTATTTTCACATTTTAAAAAGAAAAATTGTAAAATGTACCGAATTTTATCTTTGTTGACTTCCATTGTTAACACAACTGAATGGAACAAACATATTACAGCAAAAGTTTTTTAGTATGAAATATAGTATGCGCGACATCGATCACTACAGCCAGCTACCGAGAAAATAATGGATTTATTTTTCTCCAACCTAATATTTATATAATATTCGGTTCGGCATTTCGGGAAAAAAACTAAACCTTGCGCTGGTGTTTATCGGACTCGGCGCAAAAATAATTACATTATTATCGACAAACTGTTTTCCTTTAACAAGATTTAGGCTCTTCCACACATCAGTCGGCGGCCACACACACGCACAAAATTTATTCGATATTTGCTCTTCCGAAAATAATGACCAGCATAATCTCCCTGTCTTAACCCGTGCGATTACTATGCATGAGAACACATGCTAAGTAAGATGGAAAACAAGAAAGGACACATGATTGGATTATTCAAAATAAGTTTGGCTTGGGGTGGACTGCATGAACACATCGTAGAACGAAATGTCTTCAGCACACAAAAACAAACAAGGTGAAGGATTTGAATTTGATTCATACAGCTTAGGATATCGAATGGAACAATTTAGAATATCGACCAACAATTTATTGTATGTTTTTTTTATTATGATTTAGTGTTTACGTGATATTTATTTTTATGTGCACGTGAATGTCTTAGCTCCGACAACCTTCAGTAATGGCTGAATAGATCCTCGTTGTTTTCTCGTTATAAAATCTTTTAATTGTTATTTTTTCATGGCAAATTCGACTGCTCTAAGTCTCGATAAATATTGTTTCGTGTATTAGCTGCGGGATTTTTTAATTTATATGAAAAAAGCTTGGAATGAAATTTGATATGTTTAACAGTTTGAAAAAATGTTTCACACCTAGGGGAAGTGCGATAAAGATTGTTCGCAAAGACCTTGGTGCAAGAATACAAGAATGCCTTGAGTGCTGTTCGCAGTGGCCCTGACCGGATATAGGGCCTGAACTATTCATCTCGTCTCGTCTCGGCTCCAGTCACTGTCGAGTCGAGCAAAATGTTCTATTCCAGTACACGAGTTTCATTGAAATGTTTTATTCGGTACACTGGAAAGTCTTCTGTCACTTTTTCTCAGTATGATCAGTGATTTCAGCTGTGAAGACCTGTCTTTAATTCGAGAAAAACAACAAACATAGATCAAACGTTTCTAAAATGAATCAATCGAGACTATTTTTCCAGCCTAAAATCCTAAAATCATTACAAAGAGGAAAACATTTCATATATATTTTTGTTTTGTTCTTGATATTTCTACTTCCAGCAAATGGTTTCATCGTTCAGACGTTTCGTTATTATGGAATTATTGTTTATTCACCTAATCAGCGCTTTATAACGAAAAGTTTATAATGTACTACTATATTCAACAGCTGTACAATAAAGTAATATAGCTTATTTTTACGTTCATAGTAATAAAATAGTTACGATGATTGAAACGCATTAATGTATAATGTAAATAAATAAAAATACTTGGTTCATCAAAACTGGTCGAAATTGAGTTTCGAATTAGTATGTTATGTTTAATATGATTTCGAAGATACTTTTCGTGCCGTATTAATAAATTTTAAACAATCGCCTGACCAGGGATATGAAATTCAGTGTTCACATGGTGTTGTTTGGGAAAAGCCCATTTGAAAATCTGGTTGCAGATGGTTGCAGTTGAAAACATAACTTGTTCATGCAATTCTAGTTCACCCACAACACAATTTCTGAAGATGAAAGTGGAACAAAGGTATACGGATGCTTCAAATCAACAAGGTGAACAAACACATCAAAACAATCATCAGCGAGCACGGCGGAAAGGTCGAGTCAGACGAGTTACTCGTCGAACTAGGCTTCTGGAATATGAAAACAAACGAGATGAGCGCTCGTCTTCTCGTCTCGTCTTCTGCAATGAATGCTTCAATTGCGCTGACTCCACAGAGTGCTTCTGTCGACTCATAGAACTTGATCCTTATCAATGAATGGTTTAAACCAACGTTCAGAAGATTTTCCGTGGACTAAAATTCCATTTCTGAGCGCCTTGAACTCCTATGCGAACGTCTCTTGCTGAATGCATCGTATGAGCTTGTTTCTGCTTCCCGCAGGTCAGATGTAGGAAGGAAGCCAGTGAATGTTGGCTCCTTATTTCTGAAGTAGCTTTAGGAATCTTTGATATATCGCTGTGCTTCATATTAACTGCGAGTAATTTTTGAGCATTGCGAAAAACATTTCGTTGAGATCAGCATGCGGACAAGTCACCGCTGTTGCTACGTGGCGCCGGATTTATTCTCTTCCTTCATCGTCTGTAATATGATTTGGTAGATGTGGCCAGTTTTCTTGACCCCAACCAGTTTGGACCTTTCCATCATAAACTATCGTCGCGAACCTCACTAGGCATATGCCCCTGGATATCAGGTCAGTGAGTTTGTCGACTCCAGGAACGTGTCGCCAGTGACAGTTATCTGCGGTCAAATGAATCTTGGATACTTGATTTGCAATAAATGTAACCCATGTTACTGGAGGTGACTGAAGCTAACGGAGGACGTCAGTAGATTCTGTCCAGAAGAATGGGTCTGTTTGTATTTTCAGTGCATTCTGTACTCTTCTGAAGAACTTAACTTCAAGAAGTGTATCGCAAAGATCGAGCTGGAAATTGTCAAAACTCTGAGTGGGCGAACATTAGAACATTTTATTGACCACGCAGTCAAATGCAGGTACCATGTGCTTTCTGGGACGCATCAGAAAAGGAGTGAAATTGTAAATCCACTTGTTTTTGGTACTAGCTGACCCGGCGAACTTCATCCCAAAATAATCCTTTTGATATGAGTTCATTTTACGTTTTCTTACCGAGCGAACGTTCGTGGGTTCAATCGCAGAACTCTCCATTGATTGATTTCTACAATTTCCATTTACTACATTTACATTTCCTATTACTTCTACAAAAACTCACCACTTTAATATAAATTTATTTTCAGACATAATTTTCGCTCAAGTAAATCGCGAATGCGAAATCTAGTAGGATTAACAACAATGTCATTGTGGAACATATGGGAATAATGTTCGTGTTCGAACTTTCTCTCAAAGCTTTCCAAAAATTCAACCATTTCTCATCATAACATTGTTCTACTGGCAGAGATAAATGCAGCAAAATAAAGATAGCTCAAACCATTACGGACCATTACTTCCTCGGGGTTTTGCACCAACGCATTTGGCCTTCCATTTTTATTTATATAGATAGAAGATATAGAAGTGCGTTATTTCGCCTGAAAATCCATTTCCACCTTTGAACAAAGATCAATTTCGTTAGCGAGATATCGAATGGACTAACAACGCTTATCATGATGTAATTTTCGAACATATGGGAAATCAATTTCCCGAATTTTTCGACCTTCCTTAAGAGTTTTAAATTTCCACTATACCGATCCATGGGCCGAGACAAATACATCAAAATGAAGACGGCTCAAATGGAACCATTCCTTCTTCGGGTTTTGCACTTAGCAACACATTTACTGCCTTACATTTTTATTTATATAGATGACAACACATCGATCGAATTCAATATCTTTCAGTAATTGTATTGTTGTTGATTTTTTCCATGCTTACGCATCCTGGCCGGGGGAGGGGGAAGGTTGTTGATGTGGTAGGTAGTGACTGATCCCAGTCCAACCGATTCCCGTCTTGATCGGTCCATGTCCATAAGGATTGCATACAGTTGTAATTATTGGATCAATATCCTCTACAGGGATAAAAAGAGTAGCATTTCGGAATAAAATAACCTATTTCATAAGAACCTCGCTATGATCCAAGAGGCATCGAAAACCACCTTAACCTTAGTCTTTATGCTTGCCCCCTTAATAACTGGGTGACGTGGCAAGTAACAGCACTGATCTGCATCTATTTCTTCGCCAACTATTTTGTGCATGTGCTGCTGATATTCAGACATATACCTGATATACTGTTTCCGTAATCCGTCATATATTGCTAACCAACGTTCGGTTTCATGAAGCCGTCGCAATGCGTTCTCCCTCAACACGACTAATTGCACCAGAACATCAGAACAACTCGCTTCGTGTCTTCTCTGGTGAAAAACCCGTGCTTGCCTTAACCTCCCTATATGACCAAAACCGGGCTCCTACAAGTTTTCTGCCGTTGACATATTGCAATTTATGCGTAAGCGATGGTTTACTGCGCACACTTCACCATAAGCAATCCTAACCAAGACTAACTCATTTAGGGACAGAAAATTCATGAAACTCGGAGGTTTTTCATAGTTTGACGTGGGAAATTTAGCACCAATCTGTGGGATTATGATATCGACATTCAAAATGGGACCGTATGACAATTACAACTTCCAGCAACTTAACGATTCAAAACATACGGCAAAAAAAGAACACAAGCATTCTTCCGATCGACCCGCATTAAACGCATGGAATGACCATTCCAGAGTCCCGATTTGAACTCATTTAGAAATATTTGGGCTATCCGAGTTGACGGTTTTGAACTTCGTATTCCAAGTTGGGGGAGTTTGCATGACAATATGGGTTTGCAGAAGGAATGAACACACTAAAAAAAATTAAAATTATGAATGAAAATTATTTTTTCCAAATCAAATTAGTACTCTATGTAAATGAAGATCACTTTTGCCTGCAAGTGGTGAAAAATATCATACAAAAATTGTGTCCAAAAATAATTTTATATTACAATGGTATGTTTTGGTGAGAATATTTGAAAATTTATAGGAAATAGTTTCAATTAGGGTCAGGACAATGTACTTCAAGTAATTAAATAACGCCAAGAACAAGCTTTCATACAAATTTAATAATTTAAAACTGCTTTCGGGCCAGCTAATTTGATAGAGAGTAGTTTGTCTCAAAAAAATGTTGTCGTATCTAGATGTCGACACCGTTCCGCCACTTTTACTTCCATTTTTTGGAAGAATGTCTGGAGTGAGAATTGAACTCGTGACCTTCAGCGTGAGAGGTAAGGATGTTACCACTACGCCAGATCGCCTACACACAAACTAGCCTGTTTTACAGCTCTGCAAAAGGCTTGGAATGTTTTGGATCTATAGCATCTCCGAAACATCGTCGAAAGCATGTCGAAACGTTGACAACTTGTTGCCCCTCTAACCTCGAGTAATCAGTCGAGTCCTATTAAACATAGATTGAGGTTTTTATAGATTGAGGTTGAAATTTTGTATAAACTAACCTTGAATTAGCGGCTCCGCAAAGCTTATGCGATTGAGCCTTACAAATAGATGAATTGGAAAAAAAAGCGTTGACAATTGGCAAATGAGACCAAAGGTGGAACTAAATATTTGTTTTTATTTGTTTGGTATATTTTTTTGGTTAAAAATATGAAGTGCGTTTTTTGTTGTGTCAAACTAACTAAACTACTTATTTATAGCGAATTCATTTTGGATCCTGCGATGATAAAACTACAGTGTCGACGTCTGGTGGCGATATTTTTGTTTGGTTTGGTTTGGATATTTTGTTTGTTTTGGCGATATTACTGTCTATTAGATTAGCATGTCCGAGTGTAAAATTATTAAAACTTGAATAAAAATTTCTGCTTCATGTTGTTTGATTACCTAACATTTGTCCTGATACTCAACCATTTGTCTATACATTTCCTGTTTTTTCCAAAAACACTTACCATTATAATATAAAAGCATTATCAGACACAGTTTTCGTTTAATATGTTTTCGCAATTTCGAAAAAAATTCTTATTTCATCACATAGAATACATATTCGATACGTAGAAATAAATCTTCAATCATAATATTTGTTTTGAAAGCATGTTTATTTCACCTGAAAATCCACAATCATTTTCGCCTAACAATGAAAGCACACGAAGCTTAATCCCGTCAACGCGAATATAAGGTAAATGATTTTGGTTTGTCCAGTCGAAAATATGATCATGGTTTGTCCCCTGTTTTGAATGCTCTAGTTCAGCGCACCTGTGTCAAATTAGGTATTCGAATATTTAAAAACATATAAACAATATTGTCTTCTTCATTGTCAGTAATGTTATAGTATACTAGCTGACCCGGCAAACTTCGTCCCGACCAAAATTAGTTTTTTGTTATCAATACCTTCAAACATTCACGTTTTCTTACTAATCGCTAGTATAACTAGTATTCTGAAGAAAGCCTAAATTAAGAATGGATCAATATGATGACAGTAAACTTAAGCAATGAGAAATACAACATCTATTTTTAAATTCGATTTTTTCATTCAAAAATAATGATTTCTAAAACTGGACAAACCATGATCATTTTTCGGACAAACCATGATCAGGGGTGGACAAACCATGATCATAATTTCTCTTCGAGGAAACTCGTTAAAAAACATTAAAATTTGAATGATGTCAACGCCTAATGATATGATAGTATTAGCAACTAGAGGCTTGGGACTTCTCAACAAACCCAAACTCGTTTTGATTATGTGTGATTTTCATGAAGAAAAATCGATTTGCATTTACTAGTTGCGTAAAAACACCCTTGGACAAACCAGGATCATTTACCCTACTCTTCAACATCTAAATCCAAATTGGATTCCGATTCCAACGATACGAAAACAAAAGCAGCAAGTTTCCCATTTTCAAAGTCTTAATTTTTTGATTTTCCAAAACAATACTCGGTACTTGATATTTCAGTATGGTAGTATTGGTGAACCCGAGTGAGAACCCGTGAAACATATTAGAGCTAACCCAACAGTTTTTTGGTTGGAGCTAGTACGAAACTAGGTTAAAAATGAGTGAATAAAAAAACGTTTTGACAGCAGTTAGGTTGGAACCCGTGCGAACCAAGGTTGGAAATAACAAAAACGAATTCGCTATAGAAGAAACGTTTGTTGCTTCAATTTTGACGTATGACTACGTCTTTTATTTCTATACCGGGGTGTAGGTTCAATTTTCGAAAACGAGAGCGTGAAGCTTGGAGTGCAAGGTTTTGATCGTTAATACCTTTTTGTCGGCTGAACGGACAAATGATAATCACTTCATTCGGAAGACAAAATGTCCACCGGTGATACGATACGATTAATTATTGACACGAAAACTTGTTTCAATAGCTTACATATAGCTTCGAAAACAGGCTGTTGAAATCACACAAACCCGTATATAAGCTGGCGCCCGCTCGAAAAACCATTTAGATTCAATGGAGATTTGTGAATTGAGGGTATTATTTGTGCTGAATATTTTTGAGGAGAAATAGACTCTTCTTATGAGCCTTAATAATTGTGTTCCAGCTAAACAAAGTGGTATTGTAATCATTTTATTCAAAATATGAAATATCTAAGAGTTATGTGCTTATGAATTATTGAATCGAAAACCTTTTTCAATAGTTTAAAAATTGCTTTGAAAACAGGCTATTGGAATCATAAAAATCTGTATATAAGCTGGTGCCCGCTCGGAAATCCATTCAACAGATCTTCGTTTGGTGGTGCTGAAAGCAGACACGGTTTGCTGAGGAGAAGAAGAAGAAGAAGAAGAAGAAGAGGAAGAAATCCATTTAGCCGCATTTTTTGGTCAACGCAGCAGTTTTACTATCGTATGCTCACAAATGCCGCTAACAATTGTCTGGGTTGGATAGGAGGTATTATTTGCTCTGGGTATTTCCGAGGAGAAATCGTCCTACATCCTACGTCCACTTTGCGGTTATACCACAGATATAACTCATTTGCAGTTTTTTCGAATAAAAATCAACTATGTTTTATGGCGAAATTGACTTTGGAGCCTCTAAATCAAATATTATTTGCTTTTTCTCTATTCAAAACTTTATAATCATAGTTTTTCTACTTCGATCGATAGGAGAACCCTTCGCATGGAATAATTTTGCTTTTTGCAATTGGTCTCAATTAGAAAAGCGCCGACATATAAAGTTCAGAGCAAATATCAGAGCACACCGACATGTCTCTCTAGAACAAAGAAATGAATTATCGAGTAGTGCCAAAATTCTTGGAACTGGTGCAAACAACCGGAAACGATGGAGATGTTTTGCACGCGTAATGAAATATTCAATCCGACACAGACTGCTTGGAACCGCCCAGTCATTAGTGAGCATGTGATTGTGACTGCTTTTTTCAAATTGATTTACATCGAACAAAAAAGAAACTATTATTATTCTTCCACGTATCCTCATCCATATCTGTGATTTTTTTTGTCCTCATGTTCCGCAACATATATCAGAACAAAAACCCATGTTGTATGGCAGAAACAACAAACAAGTTTCACACTGCAAAGCTATGACAATCAATTATGTTCGAGGGGGAGGAATTCAATCGAACGGTTCTGTCAGACGTAGATTGAAAATATCAGATAGTGACGACGCGGAACCATGTCCGCGTGGTGTTGTAAGCAACCGATCAGCAAGTCACGAGAAGAAGCTACTCAAGTCGGTTATAAGGATGGATGACGATGCCAAATTTTGTCGTCCGTCAGGCGGATCGAACGTCCCATCGTGATCCGTTTGACGGAAAAGCAAAGGAAAATAAATACAGGGGAAAATAAAAAAAGTTTTCTCATTAGGTAAAGTTTTGACGCTTTCGGAAGGCAACTTTGGCGACTATATCAGTAACAACCGGTGATGAGAGAGAGACACAAGCAATACGAAGTACTGTTGCAAAGAAAAACTCATGAAAATGAAATTAAAATAACCTAATATGTGTGTAAACGTGGGGGAGAGTGGCGAAATGTGTCAAAGTTTCGGTTAGGTGAGCAACCAGCTCCTGGGGCCCGAAAGTGTGCGACGAAGCTATTGGGATGAGAATGTGATTAGGTTTATGCCTTTGGAGACACGAATCAAATTCGCCTGACTTAGTTAGCTAGAAGAATGCCAGAAGGAGTGGAAAACATAAAATTCCACTCTCGTGATCATCGCAAGGATATCGTTATGTATTTGCGTTTTTTTTGTGTGTCGTTAGGCAAATTTAATTTTCTGCGAATCACTGATAATCCTTGGTGGCTCATTTATCGGGTCTGCCAGCCTTGTTCTTCCCACGCGGTTGTGGATTGTGTAGAAAATATCACCTCCGATAGGTCTCCTTTATTGCGGTCCTGTAATAGACGGCGTAAACCAAAAATCCTATAATCTTATGATTAATGAGATCATCAATCAAATAGGTTATCTCGGTGTTTATTTATTTTTTCGCTTCTGAATTGTAACCGGGGTAACCATGATTACTGGTTATCAATGTATATATGTTTATTGATATCGCACACACCGAGAGGTAACCGGAAGCACAAAATAACCGATTCCGTTTGGTTATTTTGTTGTTAGATTTGTCGCAACTTTCTGTTCAAGTTTGGGTGGAGATGTCGAAATTTTTCCGTTGTTTTAAGAGAATGCACTCGCTCGATACGAATGTTAGGTGAAGGCACTCCGGGTGAACGACCCGCCGCCGAACACGAACCATAAGTGTTGAAAACATGTACTCAATCATTTGCAGGCGGAGTTCCAACCATTCCACCGAGTTCATTTCAAACGCTTTTCCGCCAAAATCACCCTTCAGCAACTTTCGGAGCCGGGCGTCACGAAGAACAAAACCGGCAATGGTGGGGAAATTAGTTTATGCTTATCATGCCATCGGGTGACAGCCTCAATTGTGTTGTTAAATACGTTCTCGTTAAATCATTCGTGCCAAGTCAGAGTTGTTGAACAAAAAATGGCTGCGAATTTGAGTTGAAGCCCGCCGTAAACGATTGTGTGTATTATACGAAGGGAATATGTTTCGGCAATTGAATCAATGGTTGAAGTGCCAGACTTACACAGTGTGTCTATTTAGTTTCTGGACTGGTAGAGAAAAATTAACTTTTAAACAAGTTATTTTAATACATGTTGATTTTATTATTCAAAGCAGTGGGAAACTAGCTTTGACACACTTTTTCCATTGATGTAATAGCGATCATTAGATCGTTGTGAGAAATGGCGTTCAAAGTTTCTGTTGCAGAGTGGAGAAATAAATTTAGAACAGACCTTCGCTTTGCGTCAAAGCTCTCTATTCTAAGTGAAGCATTTCAACCATTTTTCACAAAATCACGAAGTTCCTCGATCATTTCAGATGTTCGATTTAAAACTGGCCTGACTTTCATTATCCTCAATCTTATAAAAAAAACCGTTTTTTTGCTGGTTCGTCTCTGAAAAAAATCCCATTGGTAGAGAAAAAAACACGTTAATTCCTTTGGAAAATTCTTGTCTAACATAAAAAATCATCGTCAATTTTCATGAACTGCAATATTTCTGATGCTTTTTTTTATCAAGTTTCGCATTAAAATTAATAACGTAGCTTTATCCCATGTTACGATTTCAACATCGAACAAAAATGTTTCCGGAAAAACATTCATGGTGTATCGATTAAATTCTCAATTGTAGATAGACAGTGATGGGCGCAAAAAGTCCATCCCCATCCGAAATCAAACTGTTCCAATATTAAGAGTTTTTCCGAGCTTTCCGGTATCCCAGTCAATACTACGTAAAAGTAGGTATGTTGGTAGTTGACAATTTTGCCATTTCAGTATCGTTGATTTGTTTTTAAGAAAAACTTAAAATGACCTTTCTTCCTGAATGGGTACTTTTGGGGTATGACATAAAAATGGATTATTTAAAGAACTAGTAAAAACAAATAATTAATAGTTTGTATGAACCCCTTTGGCCTCCGGAGGTGTTACAACACGGTAAAATAGTTTTGCTCGTTTGTAATGTCAGTTTTGTCCACCTTGTAATCCAAAATCTCAATATGATTCAAGTCGGGGCTTTGGGGTGGCTACACCGTTGGTTTGATCTGGACCGATCTAAAAAATGCTGCTGTTTTCTTCGCAGTATTCTTCATACAATTGTCTTGCTGGCAGATGTAGTCCCGTTTTCAGCATTGATTCTTCCAGCTTCTTGCACAAAATGTCGAAGTAACATTCGGCAGTCATAATACCTTTGACCTGTGCTAAGTTTCCCACCTCAGCACACAAGAAACAGCCCCACGCCATTATGCTTACACCACCGTGCTTCATAATCGGTTGTGGATGTCGGTCCTGGAAAACCTCGTCGATCTTCCGCCACACTCGGAGTCGTCTTTCCTTGTTTTTTTTGTATCCCATTTATTTATTTAAGGCTCACTAGCATTTTAGCTGTAACAGAGCCGAATTTGAATCGTGTACATGTCACATGGTTATCATATATCTATAATTAGCACATTACACAGTTGCCATTCGCCAGTATTCCTTCTATACCATTACATATGGTACATTCACACAGTAGACATTTAGGCGTAAGAGTATTCTTTCTGTTCTTCCATTATCCAGTTGGACCACCGGACAGCGGAGACAGTTGAATGATCATTGTTGAGTTATTTATAGAACAGCAGCCCGATGTGTCTTGCAGAGCAGAGCAGTTGTATGGATGAATCGATCTTATTTCGACCGTGGATCGATCTCCATCGCTGATGATTGTTGCGTGGACGTAGCTATTCTGTAACAACACAAAGATGGTCAATGAGGGTCCTGAGTTTTGAACTCACGATCGATCGCTTACTAAGCGAACGCGCAATCAATGTGGCTACGGAGACCCCCCTTTTTCCTTGTTAAATAGCTCGAAATTGGACTTGTCGACCAAATCACGCGTTTCCAGAACTCCAGCGGTTTGTTGATACGGTTCCTCGCAAACTGAAGTCGTTTATTCTGTTGGCGTTGCTGATCATCCGTCGCTTTTTGGCGAATTAGCTCTTCAGGTCCCGTTTCACCAAACGTTGTCGAATGGTGCGATTGGAAAAGTCCAGATCCAGCCTTTCTTTAATCGGCCGAATTGTCGTTTATTAGTAGTAGAGTAGTAGAGTAGGGCGGGGTTAGTTGGTCATTTTTGAATAAATTTGGCTATAACTTTGTAGTTGTAGTTGTAGTTGTAGAAATTTCAAATTAACGTCGTTGTTGGAAATTAGTCTCACAATCTTTTCTAGCGGTTTCGTCTCTCTTCCACTTTGTGGCGAGCCAGAGATGCCAGATTTAAAGATATGTCTTCATTTTGAAGACATTTTATTTTGTGAATACATTTTGAAGACATTACGAAGTATGTGAAGACATTTCAATATGATAGCGTACGTGGATTTCTAAAAGATTTTATTTCCATGAACTTCTAACTATTGGCCGAAAATATCGTCAAAAAAAGTATGACTTTAGTCTCAGCGAACGAAGCAGTCTGAACACATATTGTCTCTAGAAGACATTAATTCATTTGCGCTCGAAAATTCGAATGATTGTCACGTTGCATTTCTATTATTTTGAGCCTATACTATACAATAGATTAACCTAGATCTTCCAAACGGCCACTTCACAAATCGAAGGTTTTCCGGTTATATACCTTTTCTACAATTAGTTTCATGGATATGGTTTGAGTTACAACCAAAACTTCAAAGTTGAAATAAACTAACTATCATAGCTCCGTTTTTGTGTGAAGAACTTTCCTCCGATATTATGGTGAAGACATTTGAAGACATTTTCTCGTACCACGTCAAGATGTTTGAAAAAAATCACCTGGCATCCCTGCGGCGCACAATCGGTTTCTTCCTTGCATTTTGACGACATTTGTATCATTCGCCCCAAAGTATATATAAATAACCTCTAGGTATGCTACGTTAATCGATGCATTATTGTGAGTTCTGATATTCAATGTGAGCGTTTATTATATTTAATGAAAATTTTACAGCATAAAATATTAATATGACAATTATTTTGCAAGTGGTTTGACGGAGGTTGGTATCAAGTTGTCTCGTTTCAAATACACTGGGCTTAGCAGTAAAACATATGATTATTATATTTGTTTATAGCTTGTTTAATGAAACACGGCATACCTGAAAATTTTATATACGTTGATCTCGAACGAGCAATTTGTGTGACCAACTGGCCCCTTTATATATGAAAAAGAACATTCATGAAAGTTCAATAAAAATAATTTTAAAAGCGATTTCCATTAACACTTAAAGCTAATACGTACAATAAAACATCGTCTAACGATTTTTTTCATGGTGATTAACCAGTTTTAGAGCACATTTTATAATGCGCAAACCGTGAATGATTTTTGGCAAAATCGGAACCATGTCCATTTTTTTAACCTACTTGATTAAAAGTTTTTCCAATTTGCTTATTTCATTGCTTGCTGATTCGTTATTTTTCATCCATAGATCGCTATTTTTTTGGACGCTCAGATACCAATATATCGTCACTGACCAACTTACCCCTATGACCAACAAGCCCCGTCCTACTCTACTTGGTTGAGATTTCTATGCCGAATAACACGCCTTGAATGTACTCTGGAGTGGCAAGTTCTAGAATACGCATGACCACAGTGCAGACCGAAGGTTTTTTTTGTCGAAAAATCCCCCGGCCAGAACGGGAATCGAACCCGAACCCCCGGCATGACAGTGTGGGACGCTTATCACTCAATCACGGGAGCACTGGACTAAACAGCTACGAAAACTATATTTGTGTCAGAAGTAAACAACCAGCTGTCAAATCCGAGGGATGCATCAATGAAGAAATCACGGTAAAACAAATTTACGCAAGTGGATTTTTTATGTCATACCCTAAAAGTACCCATTAACGAACAAAAGTGTTTTTTCATTTTTCTTAAAAATAAATCAAAGATACTGGAATGACAGAATGGCCAATTAATTACCTACTTTTACGAAGTATTGACTGGATCACCGAAAAGTTTGAAAAAAAAAACTTTGATTTCATATGGCGGTGGATTTTTTTTTGTGCTCATCACTGTAGTTGGGGTGTGTGGGGTATTAAGTATTGGTTGCTATTAGGTATACAAGTATGATTTAACGGTTTTCATAAGAAAGTTATTCGTTCGAACCATAAGACTTTTAAGAAAGGTTATAAACCTTGCAACACACTGCCAAATGAAGCAAAGACAGCAACAAGCCTCAGAATATTCCGAAACGTACCGTTCTGAATCATATTTAAGACACTTTGTTCTAATATCTCGAAATGCCTAATGCACTGATGATATAACTACAAAATTAATATCATAATTGCTTCTTTAGAGTAATCCCTTGGTTTCACTATCACTTCATTTGAGAATTACATTTGAATTATCACATAGTAGGAAAAAATACAACAGCACTACTCATTATCGTTTGCGTTTGACGTTTCCTTAGTGTGAGCACGTCGAATTTACCCGTTCATCAATATTTAAATTTCTCCCGTGTTTCATCAGTTCTCATGATCGTTAACAGTTTACTGTGATTGCATGGTAAGTGTTTCGCAGTTGACTATAAAATATAATCAAGTGTAATGTAATTTTCGTCCAAAAAATTACAAAATAAAGTGTCCGAAAAGTTTGATTCTTGTTCGTTTCATTTGAAAAGCATTTTATTCGATGATTTTTTATGTTTTCAATCAAACTGGTACCAAAGTAGAAAGCTTAAAAGCATATTGAACTAATTTATTGATAATATTAACCAAATAATACCTGTACATAAAGTTTATATCTGTTATCTGCATCAGATGCCTTAAGCGTCCGAAATATGATTCAGAACGGTATACAAAGAATTTTTGAAGATTGATCCGAATTTGTGAATTGTTCATTGGTTAACGTTAGTACAAATGTACTCTTGTTGACGAAGCTATGACGGATATATTATTGTATTTTTATGTTGAATGTTTTCTGTTACTTGTTTTTTTTTTGTCTAAAGATAATAATAATGATGGTAATTAGTTTGTTTTCTGTTACAGTAGAACCCCGATTATTCGCGGAATAGTCGGGCTAGCTCCCCGCGGATTACGAAAAACGCGGATAACGCAATAAAAGGCTAAAAATAAGGTGCAAACACAAAAAAAAAATATATTTATGCATGAAAACTATGTTTCATCAATACAGAAATCATCCATCTGTAAGGTAGTTTACACCAGTAATCAGATAATGTGAAAGACATGACTAAAACAAAAGAACAAGACCCTACCGCTCACTGGCAAATTCCGGGAATTTCTATAGAATTACAAATGAACTCGCTTTTGCGGATAATCCAAACCGCAGATCATCCGCTTGCGGATTTAGATAGTAAGATTGTCGATTTTAGATTTAAAAAAAATAATAGCGAAGTCTACTAAAATAGTTTGAGCATCTCGCGCGTAAACAGACATGAACAATTTAAGATGAACTTCATTCAAAGAGATTACAAAATGGTAGTGGAATGAAGCTGGGGATAGCGCTACTCGTAAACACATTTGTTAAATAGATGGTTATAACGAGATTTTTCTGAATTGAGGCAGATCTGATTGCGAGTACCAACAGACATGTGTATATCTCGAGTGATGAAGGGCATATCAGTGGGGATAACTCAATTGGAATACTCGTAAATTAATTTCTTAATAAATCGTTATAACAAGAGTTTTTCCGAGTTGCAACAGATCTGATTGCGATTTCCAGTTATAATTGAACAGCGATTGGAGCATGTTGTCGCTGTTGTGGCGAAGCTAACTTCGTTCATCATGAAAGCGCTGATGAAAGGTGTCACCAAGAACCTGTTTGTGCACCTTAGGCCAGAAGGAAATTCATCAGGAGGAGAGTGATGCCACTGACAAGACGACCAAGAAAGTACCAGCATCGAAAGTTGGTTTCGCTTGAGGCATCGGAGCAGCCGCCACCCACAAACATTTGCGCGCGCGGCTCTTTCCGTTTGGTGGTTATTGAGTTAGCATCCGCGTTGACGGCATTGCAATTAATATTATGAATGAAAATTATTTTTTCCGGATCAAACTAGTATTTTGTTCAAATGAAAATCATTTTTTTGCAGATGGTGAAAAAAATTCATTCAAATTTTAACATTTGAAAACTGGCTTCGTTTCTTCTAATCTGATAGAGATTACACTAACGAGTTTGGGACCCAAATTATGGCCCCTAATTGGAAGTCGCCACCAGACGTCGAAACTATTCCATTGTCATCGCAAATTAACCACTGGAGGGCATCGAGCATCAGGAAGAATCCGAAAAGATGTAATCGTTACTGAAAAATAATCTGCCAGGAATTGAAAATAACATTCAAGCGAAAGAGTTAATGTTAATATTTTCTATCCATATAATACTACGATCAAATGCATTTCGTTTTCGCTTCGTGAGATCCGTTTGAACAGGACTGAAGACATTATAACGAATTCGCTGCGTCAACTGAACTGTTTCGATGACTGGGTTGTTCGTTGGAAAAAATGTATTGCTTCAGAAGGGGCCTATTTTGAAGAAGATAATATAAATTTAGATGACAAATAAAGCATTTTCTTTAAAACCACGAATTCCCGGTATATATTTGATAGGTTGTATGTTTGCAGTCATCCCATGCTAACCCGATATAGTGGTTCTCAGATTTAATTGAAAATTGGTTGTTTTGTTTCAAACCGCAAAATATTAGACCCATATTTTTTAATTCTTCATTTTGGTGCCCATTTCCAATTGATGGTGCTACGAAAAATCAAAGTTTTCCCCTTTTTCCAAAAATGATTTTATCAAACATTAAAAATTTTCGAAAAAGTGGGATTTTGTTTTCGTAAATATTGATTTTATTTGCTTTTTTACTAGCTGATCTAGCTTTTGAACTAGCGCTCAAAATGGATTTTTTGTTAATACCTTCAAACATTCACGTTTTCTTACTAAGCGAACGTGATGGGTCAAATCGCAGAACTGTTCATTGATTGATCTACTAATCGAACCTTTACTATTTACTTCTACTATAAGTTTCCTAGTACTTCTACCAAAACTCGTCATAATAATATCAAACTACTTTCAGACACAATTCTCGTTCACTATTTTTCAACCACTTGCAAATAACATGTTTCTCCGTTAAATGGTATACATGTTCGATACTGAATATATAATATCTCTGATCATCTGAAATCGGACGATTCATTCCTCGAGCTTTGCGTTTACACGTTTTTTACACATTACAACACATTTGGCTCCCCTCCTTTTCGTCCTTCGCGAGCTATCGGTTCCCTTCCTACTAACATTAGAATAAGTTAAATTGTAAATACATATTAGATGTAAGGATAGTTTTAAGAATTGTGAAGTGTGAAGTGTCAGTGTGAATGAGAATGTGAATGTGAATGTGAGTGCGAGTGTAAACACACATCTCCTTACATCCCATCCTTTTCCTAATGAAAATGTGTCACCCTTCTAAACTCGAGTCGACCGCGAGTAATTGGTTTCCTATTTCATTAACCATAGAATTAAGGAAACAACATGTTGATATATGCTAGTTGAAATATAGTTAAGAGTTTGGCTCCATTAAACTTATGTAACTGAGCCTGTAAAAATAAACGGATTAATAAAAAAAAACACATTTGGTGATCCGTTTTTATTTATATAGTTATGAGATATAAGAGTGCGTTTTTTCATCTGTAAGCGTAAACATCAAATGGACTAATAGCGCTTGTCACGATTATTGTAAAACATATGAGAATTAAACTCTCCGAATTTTCCCATTTTCCTTCATACTTTTCCAAAAATTTTCAATTGTCGTGTTACGTTGGAATATTTGTAAGGAGGATCCTGCTCGGGTCTTCAAAATCTCCGACTTTCGCGCCAGAGGACCACGGCCCTCTGTCGGGATTCAAAGTTATAGTTGCCCGGACTAGCGTTTTCGCTTGGCCACGCGACAAATTACCAACCAACTTACAACCGATCCGAAATTTTCGATTTCGGAAACAACCAAATCGACCAAATCAGTTAGATTAACTCAATAAAACAAATTTAAGTGAAATTTAAAAAAAAACCTAATCCAGAAACTTTCCTTCTTTCAATCGTCTATTTTTTTCCAATTAAACCTAACTCCTAACGGTGACGTCACTCTTAGCCCTACTCTATGTGTATATCCTATCTCATTAATGGTTTTCCCTACTTGGGAGGGGTTTGTGTGCGCACACTTTTGTTTCAGGGTACCCTCGAATCGAACGATGACGTTGTAGCACCGGTGATGGAACGATGGAGCAGCCTGATGTTTGCTGATGCGCTCACACACCGTTCCGTTCACCGACGTGAGTTTTCGGGAATCTCGCTGGCGTTGGCAGTTTTTTCCCTTGACTGAGGCAAACCACGGTGGAGTGTTGCCGCTTGTAGCGTACGGCAGCCGTGGGACCGAGCTTCTTCACCGATGACCAACGCACTCCAGAATGGTCTATAGTAGTACGCAACTACGAGGCGATAGGCCACTCCGTGGGATTCTACCGACGCACCGATTCACAAGGATGGATTGAATGTACTCCGGACGCGGAGCCACAAGGCTCCGTTATCTAGGTGCGCAAATAACTGCTGCAACCGTTTTCTTTGAAGAAAATGTCCTACAGTAATCTTCTTTGTATATAAATTGTTGCACAAACTCACGCTTTTTATTAATTTTAAAAATACTTAATATATTTGGAAAAGTTGTTGGAAATTATAAGCAAATTCATAAAATTTCATGAACACGACGGTATAACACGAAAAACATATTAAAAGGGATTATTTACTATAAAAAGACAATAAATTAGAAATATTTTTTTAAATATTTCGAGAATGGCTACATTTAGAAGGAGATTGATAACCTTTTTTGTTTTAAATCACATCAGGATTCATAATTTGTGGCTAAAAATGATTGTTAACATACAAAAATTCGAAGTTTCGAAAATTCCTAAAAATTCGATGTTCCACAAAGTTTGTCAAAAATAGTTTTACCATCTTGTGCCTAATTTTTAAATTTTCTGCATGACTTCTATTTTGTATGAACAATTTTTAAAAAAAAATTAAAAATATGTATTTTGGATATTGCGAATTGAATTTTTATTTTGTGAATAAGAAAAAGAGTACTAATTTTTTCTCTCAATGTACATTTTTTTTTCATATTCAACCATCAATACTCTATAACTCTTTCTAAGACACTATTTCGGCACGACTCATAGTTTTTGAGATATAAATTATCAAAGATTTCTCTTACTAAAATCGATTCGCCCTTTTCAAAAGTTACGCTTGAGTCAAAAAATTCCCAATTGCTATGAGAAACTCATATTTCCTCCAACCCAAACGGAATACACACTTTGATTGGAATCAAAAATACAAGTTTTTAAAATCTGCATTTTTAAGACGATTTCATTTGGAATTGCTGATAACGAAAAAAAAACCTATTTTCACGAAAATCCGAGAACCACATTTTGCATAGAATGGCTACATTGCTGGCACTCCTGGTTGCTGAGATATTGTTCGAGTTCCGGAACTTAATTGACACATTGTGAGATTCGAATTCTACGACTATTACATTTAATGTGGAATCATGTGTAGTTTGGGAATACCGAACATTTATAGAAACTCCAAAAATACATTGCTAAGATTTGGTTATTTCATCCATTCTGCGACGGTGTATAGTTAAGGGGGAAAGGTGTCGCATGAAGAAAAAAAAACGAATCACGAACTGTCAACTCATTACATGATTCCACTAACCTGGCACTAGCCTGGTCATTTAGTGCATTACCCCTCTATTAACCGAACAAATCCGCGCTGTATACATAATATTATACCACAATAGTGGAATGACACATCGCTATACACGCAAGGGCAGTAAATTTTATGGCACATTGTGAAAAACAGTGGGTCGGCGAAAGAGGGAAAAGCGAGACAGTAAAAAATCTCTCATCCTTACTTCCTGCCTTTCTCATCCATTTCCTATCATCATTTATATGATTTAATGTTTTTGTTCCCGACGCCAAAGTCGCACCGTTTGCTGCCTTGATGCGAATGCCAAACTGTACACATATACGAGTATATGTGTACATGTGTATACACCTTCTCCTGCAGCAGTTGGTATCATTCGTTGTGATGCATGTTTTGTCTGCCAAATTCGGTGGGTTGGACCTTGATGATTGTACGAAACAGTCGAGCCCTTTGACACTTTCCTCGTAAAAATTGAATAGGATTTTTAGAAGGAATTTGATAGAACAGGCACCTAAATGTAACTATAGGATATGAAGAAAAATAATAAAATCATAACCATAATATTCTACTGTTTATACTATACTTTTTATTAATTTATAGTACGGATGGTTTGTAGTGCAGTTTTTTGCAAGACCCCTAGAATATGACTTTGGCATGTGTTATTGTCATCAATTCGTTTTCAATTGAAAACAAACATTGCTAGATCATGTAAAAGTTATCTACAAACTAAGTTTGATTTTCATTTAATAATTTAATCGTAAGTTTGGCTCTGCAAGAAACTCAAAAACGGTGCGTTGGGCGACGAACGTGTTAATATAAAAACAGAACAGTTCAATTTGTACAAGAACATTCTCCGTCATAGATGGTATCTGATCTTCAGAAGATTTGAAATATCGAAAATCGGATTTTTGGCTTTCAACTTGTTAGCTGGCGGTATTTGAAAACCTTTTGATTTACGACTTGTACTGGAATAACGATATCAATTGCGAACACCACTATATTGTGCCAACATAAATAAACAGAACACAATTCGATTAACTCAACCTTGATGAACATATATTTACGTTTGTCTGTCGTAATGAAGATAGATTTATTTCCTGCTGCCGTTTTCATTCGATTCCGGCCAACTCAATTATTAAATGATACTAAATTAAGTTTCCCAGCAACAAAGAAGAAGCAGCTAGTCGAAAGTGTGTGCGCTCCATCCGTTTGCGATCTGAACAAAGGTGCCCTTATCTTCGCCGGAGATAAATATGTCAGCATCAATGATTGCTACGCTGGGCGAAGATACCCGGGCAACAAAATCATCCTTTTGGAAGTAACAAAAGTAAGGACTGCTTTTTAGACCAGCCTGCCTGCATTGCGAAGTGGCTTCCAAGTAAAACATCACGCGGGAGAGCTATCTCTCCGATGGTGCTGGCGATAAAATAAATATAAACAAATTAATTTCTTTCGGAGAAATCAAGGGCTCGCAGCAGTTCGCCGTCGAGTTTATTAATCCTGGGAGTGTTTACAGCGGCGGTTTATATTTCGGTATTAGGATAATTAGCGCTGTGGAAGAGTTGATTTTAGAAGATGAGCGATGAATGTCTTTGAATGATTGAATAATCAATTACAGGGATAAATAATTTACAGCTGAAACCCGAAATGCTTTTTGTTGATGACGAATTTTTCGGTGAGATTTTCATGCTTTTTTTTCATCTGGTTTTCGCAGTTGTATTCTCTTAAAACGATTTGAAACGTTTTGGTGTTCAGGTTCCAATCAAAAGTAACGACAAACACAGGAATCGCTTTCTACAGATGAAACCGTTGACACTTCTATCAATATTAAATGTTAATTTTTTTGATGTGTTTAGTGAATTTCTTCGAAAATTCGTTTGACATACCAGGAAATTGAAGTCCATCTGTGGTATCAAGTCACTGAATGGTGACAACAAAATGCATTAAGTTTTATTAATTTTTTAATCTAAATTAGAATTTTTTCCCATTCTCATCTAATCTGGACCGTGGAATAGTTACACAGCTTGCAGTTCGGTATTGAAGTTTCAAGGAAAAAATCGTTACTGCGACCAGCTGTTTCGTAAATGGATCTAGTACCATGGAGCCACTCGGAAGACAATTCGGAGTCCCTTATCTATTTCGCCAAATAGTCTGCAATATTCATTGCATTCGAAGGTACCCATACACATTACGATGGCTTCGTCAAGTAATATCTCTTCGATCGGAAATCTGTACAGAAGATTCGTCAGGCGTCAGTAAAAATGTACACTGGCACCAGTTCGAAATCCTTGAATGCACATCACCAAAGTAGATGCGTGGATTTTTGAGGTTTGCTTTCTCAGGGAACATCCCAATCCACGAAGATTCCAGTTTACCAAAGGTTCCTCAGCGTCGTAAATGGAATCAACATATTCAAAAGATCGAAAAGTGCCATAACTCAGTACGACTCTTTTTGTAGGATTTCTGGTGTAACCTATCGAAACTTTTACTCTCGAAAGGACAACGAATGACATGACGTCGTAATGGGAATTCCTGCTAATACATTGATAAACCACATCTCCTTTCCCATACGTAGAAGCTCTCTTTGGTGCCAAAATGTCAAAACAATCGTTGACATACCTCCGGTTCAAGCTCTCCGGTTTGCGTACAGGTTTCTTCCATAGTATACTGTGTTTTCAGCAAATCATGCTGAGGAGCGAACGAATGCAGTTCAGGTCTATCAGAACCTGGGCGAACTTCCAAACTTGTGACCCTTTATAATCCAGGAATTCAGCAATAGAATCTTCCACAAACGTAGCGGACGCTCCTCTGTCCAGAAATAACGACGTTAACGGTCGTTTCACCGAAGTAAAGTGTGATAGGGACTATGTGAAATATCACCGACCGATGCGACTTGAGGTGTGCGTTGTTCTCAACGGACTGATGAATTTTTATTTCTATTCTGTGCAGCAGGTAGTGATGACTATTCGCCTTATAGTAATCGTTGAGGTATAATTGACAATGTTTCCTCTTTTCAACGTTTTTTAATTGTCACGGATGCTCAGTTTGACACAGTTGTCACCGAACCGGACTTTGTAGCCTTTTCGCCACCAGACTTTCTACCATTTTATCCGGATTTTCAAATAGCTTTCCTAGCTATGCTGAAGCAGTTACATGTTGTCCGTGTTGGTAAATCGTCATGCAACTTTCATGCAAAAAAGCGTCCAACCCTTTGGCTTGCTTGCCCTTATTCTGAGAACTTTGAAAATGCCCCGAGGGGATCCCGCTTAGGCTACCACTCTCCATATTTCGTCTTATTTCCGTCTACTTCATTGGATTTATTCATTTCGTCGAGTAGTTGGGAAAGATCTAGTTTTATTGCTTGCAAATGGAGCTGCTCCTTGCAGCTTGCTCCTACGTCTGCTTCTTTTCGAGGTTCTTCTTTTGCAGCAATCCTCTTCTCCATGATCTCCATACAGTACAGACGTACAGACGATTTTTTTATGATCATGGATTTTTTTTCCTCTTAGCACTCATCTCCGGATGCAACCGCTTCAGCAGTTCCATTAGGTTGGTCCCGATGATACTTCCTTTGCCCGTTTGGGATCCAACGTCGCTATTCAAAATATTCTTCCCACTAATCGGCTTCTCCGGAGCAGTTCACGGGAGCATCTCAACGACTGATGTACCAGCACAACCGTCATGGGCTCAGAAGTCAGACACGTCATTCTGGACCATATAGTCTTCGTTGTGGTGGCCGTCCCAAAGCATGTAGTGACGGTCACTTTCTTTTTCGATGGATGATAGCAACAATGAACCAGCTCAAATGGAAAAGTGAAGGAACAAGACAGCAAATACGGTTACCAGCAGTAGGGTAACACGGGGTGATTTGGAACACCCCTATATTTCAAAAAGTACGGCTCAACTTGGATTTTTTATAATGATGTTTCCTTCTATTGTTGAACCGTATGTACCTAACATAAAAAAGCTTTGGTAAAATTTCACAAGTAGAGTAAAACGGTAGCATGAACACAGCGATTCTGACAATCAAGAAAATGTGAATTTTTTGATAGGGGTTTTAAGGTTTTTCCCGCTGATTAGACACAAACACAACTACAAACAACTTTTCGTGTATTGTGCAGTAAAGCTCTGTTCGCCTACAGAGGAGGAACAACTTGATGCAGCGAAACTGTAAGTTTGATAACAATCAATGAAATTGATTGCATTTTAATTTTTGCATGTTGTGTGGGGTGACATGGACACCTTTCTGTGAGGTGAATTGGTCTTACAGGTTTAATACTTTTCTTTGGTTTAATTGATTCCAGATGTCGCGGAATTACAAAAAAAGGATGGACAGTCAACGTTGGAAGAAGGAAGAGCGTGAAAGAGCAACACAAGCCATCAAGGACGGATTTTCTTTGACCAAGCTTTGACCAAGCATCGAATTCTCGAACAACAGTGAAAAGATTCATGCAGAATTCGAAAAGGTCTCAATGCAATTTTTCTGGTCTGGAATCTGTCCGAGACACCTGGTATCGATTCCAAAACACTGTTACTGATTGTAACATTATCCAAAAATACGTTTTTTCGATTAAACACACACTGGACCAAATCACCCCACATCAAATTTTTATGTCCAAACATCATCTCTTTTATTTTATGATATATTTGGTAATTTGAAGCTTGATATAATGATTAAAAATTATTGATTAAGAGAAAACAAGTGTAGCTCAGTGTACAATGTGACAATTTTATTTAAACCGTATTGGTTTGGAGATATTAGGCGATTTGATTAGAGGGTCCAAATTTCCCTTACTGTGCAGACAATGATGAGTGGTCTGACACGAAAAGTTCACAAATTCAACCGAACAGCTGACGATTAATTTTCATTGGTTTTCCTCCAAAGTTCATTAAAAAACCAACAAAATGATATCTTTCTCTTTTTGTACGTTATTTCTATGCTGAGAAATGTTCTACTTTGGCGAGATCTTCTGAAATTTATATGAAAACCAACATTATATTTGTTTGTTGGTTTATTTAATTCAAGTTTAATTCGGACAGAGGATAAAAATTTCTAGTTTCACTAGCCTTACTATGATTTTTGCATCGTTCAGCTTGTATTCACCATCCATCGCCATCTGGCTGGTTTTTTTTAGATAACCCCATATTGTGTTTCATGTGCTTTTTTGTCAATGGAGATGTAACTCGGTTAGGGTGATCAAAATTTGGTAGATTTAAACTATACAAATTTATTTTGATCATGCATTTAAAAAACGTGCACATTCTTCATTTTGTAGGTGTGTCCGTGCAGCATATGACGTCTCTATTTTTCCTGAAGCAATACGATTGTTCTGTGCAGAACTGCGCTGAATCGAAAAATATTGGGACACCGTCGAGGAGATACGCTTACGCTTAATTTGTGCATGTTCTGTTTTTAAATTTTAGTACTTTTAATTTTCTAATCAAATGTGCGATGAAATCTAAACATTAAAAAAAAGTTTATCCACTCAAATATACTCATATATTCTTAGCACCCTTTTGTTGTGTACTACGTCATCCCTGTCGCCTTGTCGCGTGTGAACATTGCATACTGTTGTTATTTCCTTGTTTTGGAAGGTTTCGTGATCAAAGATGGTATTAATTTTTTATTAATTTTAATTTTCAAAACAAACAGAGAGTGAGTTTTCCATACATGGGATACATCAAACAGTGCGAAATCGATTTCATAAACAAGTTTTTAAAGTGTTGAGTGACTTATCTTCATCAGAGAGGAACATCAAAAAACGACTTAAGTGGGCACAAAATCACATTGATTGAACAACTGATGGCTGGAAGAAGGTAATTTGGTCGGATGAGACTAAAATAATGTTTTTTTTTGGGTCTGATGGTATCATACGCAAATGAAGATGAACCTGCGAATGCCTAAAAAGGTAGTGCTAATCTGCCAAGTGACAGTTATTTTTTACCATTTCCTGCACTGGTAAAGTCATGGCTTGGGGCTCGATGTCATCGTGTGACATCGGAGAACTCGGATTCATTGGCGAAATAATGACAAAAGGAGTTAACCTGGACATATTGAAACTTAAGCTCCCAGCAAGTTCGTGAAAGCTGAAAACTGGTCGTCGGTACATATTACAGCAAGATGAAGTTCCAAAGCATACCTCGAAGTTGGTATCAAATTGAAAAATCATAATTTCGAAGTGACCAGCATCTCTTGACATTACCCTTATAGAACATTTGAGCACTATTTCGAAAATTGAATCACATGAATCAAGAAAATAATCCGACAAGCGTTCAACAACAACGTCAAGTAATTGCAACTGAGTGGAAGCTATCTAAGCTAAGTGAAACAAAATCGAAACTACAGCTAAACTGCGGCCATGTCAAACTATCATTCATGACGAAATTGATCACGCGAAAAATTGAATGGAATACAATGTTGTACTGTTTTGTAAAACATCTGATTTCAAAAATTGATTATTGTTATTTTCATATCACATGACTATGATTTGAATTTATCATCACCGATAGAAAAAAATGAACATCGTTTTGATCAAGTATATTGTATTATTTTTATGGATTATTTAAAGGAAATTTGAAATTTGTTCCGGAGTGGATAACTTGTCTATCAATGCTAGATTTCCTCAATTCCGGATTAAAATCTTGTTCACGTATAGTTTAAACCTAACTTATATGTAAACGAGCGCGATTCTGTAATTATTCAGTTGGGTTTACTCAAGTTGGTTATACTCTGTGCCAAGAGTTGTTCCTAATTGAAGCTTTGGCATCTACTTAGTAGTATCGCTGAAGTATTTACGTATGAGCCAGACGCAATCCACGATTCTCGCGATGCACTGTTTGCTATCCGTAACAAGCGAACGCTCCAAATTACCTGCTCACTCTAGCATCTAATTCCTGAGACAACTCGAGAATCGCCCGTAACGAGACATGTCATTCCGGAAAATCAAACACGAAAAGCAAATTACAAGCGTACTCACTCACTCACTCACAGAGTGGAGAAGCCGTTTCAACGAAATATCAATGGATGTTAGACTTCGAACTTCTGAGAAGCAGCCCCGAGAACACAGCCTTCTGTCTACGCCAAGAAATGTTTCTTCTGAAATAATTCGCGATGATAGAGGCAAACAAAACGGAAAAATCAATTTCCTCAGCCCCAAAGTTGCTGCCTGGAATGATGGCTCGTGTGTATCAGATGGATAGATAGATGGGAGCCCACAGTTCTGAGCGCCTGGATCGAAGACCCGTCATCGGCGTGTTCCACTTTTCCAGCCAGCAGCAGCAGCGATACGTGGCTTGTTATTTTTAACTTTCAGCTCGCATCAAGTTTCGCTTGATGATTCAAGTAAAACCACGTGATTGGAACCGAATGGAACTCGAATGAAGGAAATGTTGCGCTTTATGATATGTTGTGAGCACCCGTTTCCTCTTTCTTGTATCGGCTCGGCAGTATAGTTCGGCGGAAGCTCCACGCGATGAGCTGCTGCTCTTCTTCTCCTGATGCGTTTAAGCTTTGTTTGTCAGTTCAGAGAAAACACGTTCTTCTTTGTTATCTCGCTGATGAGGATAATGTGATTTCAAGCAGCAGCGGTGGCATCAGCAGCAGCACGATTGACACAGAAATATATCGTTTTTCGAGATTGGAGTATCTCGAATCGCATCTCTTTGTTGCGCTTATTAGTTCATTCTCTCCGAAGCTTCCTTTGGGGGGATTCTTTAATCAAACACCGGAAGGTTGTATAACATGCTTGATGACGAACGGAATAAAGACTTTCAGCAGTGATTAGATTATCCGAAATTATTCAAGTGATGAATAATGGTGGAATAGTAAGGACCAGTCATTTCTCAAAAGGGTAACAATAGTCTTGTCTTTTGAAATTCATAATGAGGAACTTCAGCCTCATTATTAACGTAGGACTACTTTTAACAATAGACGAATTCCATGACAACTCGATGGCCTTTAGCAGCACCATCTCAGATAGCAGTGAAACGTTGTGGGTGTAAACACATGGGTCTTCTAGGCAACTATACTTGAAATATTCACAAAAGAGTAAGACTATTTTTTGAAAATGAGTAAAAAAAAATTCTTGATTTTTTTTCCAAAAAATTATAACTAAAAAGCTATAATACCTAAAAAAATTTTGGTCAATGGATGAAATGTAGAAAATTTGTTTCAATTTTCTTAAAAAAATACCACCATTCAAAAAAATCGCTGAATAAAGGATATTTAAAAATTCAAAATTCAATTCTACAAAAAATATTTTCTAACAACTTTTTAATGTTTTCTTCGGAAAAATTACATCTAATCCTAATTTTGTTTAGAGACTGGTTACGAAAAAGGGTTATATATTAAAAATTACGGTACAACGATATGCTCCCCTTCAATATACTCCTCTTGGCTCCTCACATACCTTTCCATACGTTTTTTCCATTGTTCGAAGCAGTGCTGAAATTCTTCTTTTGTGATGGCGTTCAAAGCAGCGTCGCTTATTCCTTCGCCTCTTCTACGGACTGAAATCGGATACCTTTCAACACGAATTTGATCTTGGGGAATAGAAAAAAATATAAATAGAAAAAATCGCATGGGGTTAGATCTGTCGAGTACGGGCCATGTTCGAGCACTGGAATGCGGCTAAAAATTGCTTCACCGACAGCGCGTTATGGGCAGGTGCGTTGTTGTTCGTGTTTTCGTCACACATGATTTCCGACACGCACTACAAACCACGTTCCATTCAAACCACTGCTGCTCGCAAACTACAATAGTGACAAAAACGTGTTTTCGTACGTTTATAGCAGACACAGGCGCACAGTCTCGTTATTTAATAGCCATACCTTGTATAGTGTATTTGACAAGGTTTTAGATCTTGATAAAACATCTACTTTCGTTCAAGACGTCAACTTTCTATCTTTTGTTGTTTCTGGAATATAAAGCATTTTTGTATGGAGACTCCTGAAAAATGTGTGAATAATGTTTTACACGTAATATTTTTGTGTGTGAATTCTCGCAATGGCATGTTCTTGACATGATTCTAAATAGAAACATGTAAAACTACATATATAAAAATGGATTTCTGTCTGTCTGTCTGATTCTCATGGACTCGGAAACTACTGAACCGATCAACATGAAAATTGGTATATAGGGGTTTTTGGGGCCGGAGAAGGTTTTCATTATAGTTTGAGACCCCTCCCCCTCTCTAAGAGGGGGCTGCCATACAAATGAAACACAAATTTCTGCATTAATAGAGAATTAATCAAGCAAATGAAACCACATATGGCATGTGGAGGTTTTAGGGTGCAACAAATGTTTCTACGATGGTAAGATATTCCTTCCCCTCTCTTAGGGGGGGCTGCCATACAAATGGGACACAAATTTCTGCATCACACGAGAATTAATCAAGCAAATGAAACCAAATTAGGCATATAATGGTTTTAGGGTGCAATAAATGTTTCTATAAGGGTTAGACTCTTCAACCTCCTCTCTAAGGGGGGTTTGCCATAGCAATGAAGCACAAATTTCTGCATTACTCGAGAATCAATCAAGCAAATGAAACCAAATTTGGCATGTGAAGGTTTTAGGTTTTTTTTTCTATTATAGTGACTTTCAACACATTTCGGCTGGTTCGTCACTTTTACTTCCATTTTTGGAAGAATGAGTGAGGAGTGAGAATTGAACTCGTGATCTCTGCGTGAGAGGTATGCATGTTACCACTACGCCAGATCGCCTCCACCAGGTTTTAGGTTGCAATAAATGATTCTATGGTGGTTAGACTCTCCACCCCCCTCTCTAAGGGAAGGCTGCTATACAAATGAAACACAAATTACAAGGGGCACACAAACACAAACTTCTGCAAAACTCGAGAACTAATCAAGCACAATTTGAGATGTGGAGGTTTTTAGGTATAAGAAATGTTTCTATGATGGTATGACACCCCTCCCTCCTCTGGAACGGAGAGGGGGTCTCATAAGAATATTACACATATTTCAACTAAAAATATTGCAACCAAACATGACAATTTAAAATTTTCGGAAAACTCTGAAGGAAAAAGGGAAAAATCTGAATAGTAAGAAAACGTGAATGTTTGAAGGTATTAATAATAAAAAACAAATGTTGAGTGAGACGAAGTTTGCCGGGTCAGCTAGTTTATACATAAAAATGTTACGAGTTAAACATTAATTTTTATTTTTCATAGAAAAACATGAAAAAGTTGATGTTCGAAAAACCCTTTAAAAGTGCCCATGTATTTTTTATGAAAATTTGAAGAGTTTTCTATATTTCATAGTTTGAACAGAATTTTGTAGGTATCATCGTTTTTGAGTTATATTTTTCATAAAAAATAAGGAAAAATTATCCTCAGTGAGAAACAGTTGATTTTGACGCGATTCCCTCGATTTTCGTACATGTCATGGCAGCTACGTAAAATCACAATGCTCATTATCAGATGATTATATTACGACTGCTTTTCTATAAGGGCGTATCCACAATTACTCACCTTTTTTCTAAAAATCGTAATAAACTATGTTGGAACAATAATGAAATTTTTGAGAAAAAGAACATTTTGAGAAACCGTTGAAAATCATACTCAAAAATTGAATCTAATAATAAAAATGTTATTAGTTTAACGAAGATTAACACATATTAGTGCTATTGAGCAATTCCATGCTAAATCGGCCGACCTCTCTCGACCCTCGCCGATTTTTTTTAAACTTTATACATTTTATACATTCGCTAGCAGCTAACTAATATCACAATATTCTTTATCAGATGTCCGTTTTTGATTACGACTATTTTTTTTAATAGAGCGTATCCCGAATCATTGACCTTTTTGCATAACTCATAACTCGAAATCCAGATGTCTGATCGAAATATAATGTACAGCAATGTTGTTGAGAAATCAATGAACTATTTAGGAAAAATAACATTTCAAATACAACATTCAAAATTGTCTCGAATTTTAATATTGAAAACGTTTGTAGTACAAAACATGATATTTCGATATTTTTAAAAATATTTTTAATGGAAAATACTTTCAATTTAATGAAGTTCAATTAATAGTGTTGCCGTGTCGGACTTACCAAAATGAAATTATGAATTGAAGTTAGACATAACATTTTACTCTGGGACTTATCGTTCTCGAGATATAACAAATTTTATATAACGAAAATGATGTTTGTGAAATTTTTATACGATATCGGAAACATAGTCGTTACTGGACACTACTAAGCAGAATTCATTTTTATTATTTTACAAGCATTATTTTCATTATAAAAAATCGGTTAGATCTCGAAGACAGGTTGTCCTAAAATAAAACATTATCTACAATTTTTCATGTAAAATCATATGTAGATTAAACATTTGATATTACTTTGCTTAAACGGTTACGTTTTTGCAGGGTATTTAAATTTCATAAATTTTAAAAAAAGATGATATCTTCATTTTAGTGAGATCAACACGGCACCTCTATACGTCCAACTTTGTAAAATTGAAAGGGTTTTCTAATAAAAATGTTATTAAAAATATCGAACCATGTTTTGAGCTTTAAATATTTTTAATATTGAATTCAGTTTTTGACTAAGATTTTTATACTTTGTATTTAAAATGTTATTTTTCATAAATAGTTTCTTGACTTCCCAACAACTTTGTTGTACATCATATTCTAATCAGACATCTGGATTTCGAGTCATGATTTCTAGCAAAAAAGATCAATAATGTTTCATGTTCTGTTTTTAGGCTGATTTGGTGTGGAGTTTCTCTGTGTCGGACTCACCCAAATGAAGATATTATTTTTTCAAAAATCCATAACTCTTGAACTACTGGATCGATTCATATAATCGACGTAATAAATTGAAGTCAATGAGCTAGTCTTCTTTTGAAAAATGTTACACTCGAAAATGGATTCTAGTCACAAAGAATATTGAACGAAGACTGAAAAGATGTCAACTTTGAAACATCATAACTCAGAAATGAAAAAGAACTCATCTGTGGTTTTTTTTTATATGTTACTAGCTAACCCGGCAAACTTCGTCCCGCCCATTTACTTGATTAATTCTCGAGTAATGCAGAAATTTGTGTTTTATTTGTATGGCAGCCACCCCTAAGAGAGGGGGAGGGGTATCTCACCACCATAGAAACATTCATTGCACCCTAAAGTTTCCATATGCCTAATTTGGTTTAATTTGCTTGATTATTTCTCGGGTAATGCAAAAATTTGTGTTTCATTTGTACGGCAGCCCCCTCTAAGAGAGGGGGAAGGAGTATCTTAACACCATAGAAACATTTATTGCATCCTAAAACCTCCACATGCCAAATTTGGTTTCATTAGCTTGATTAATTCTCGAGTAATGCAGAAATTTGTGTTTCATTTGTATGGCAGCCCCCCCTTTGAGTGGGGGAAGGACTGTCTAACCATCATAGAAACATTTATTGCACCCTAAAACTTTCACATGCCAACTTTGGTTTCGTTTGATTGATTAATTTCCGAGTAATGCAAAAAATTGTGTTTCATTTGTATGGCAGCCCCCTCTAAGAGAGGGGGAAGGAGTATCTTATCACCATAGAAACATTTATTGCATCCTAAAACCTCCACATGCCAAATTTGATTTCATTTGCTTGATTAATTCTCGAGTAATGCAGAAATTTGTGTTTCATTTGTATGGCAGCCCCCCCCCTTTGAGTGGGGGAAGGACTGTCTAACCATCATAGAAACATTTATTGCACCCTAAAAATTTCACATGCCAACTTTGGTTTCGTTTGCTTGGTTAATTTCCGAGTAATGCAGAAATTTGTGTTTCATTTGTATGGCAGCCCCACCTTAGAGAGGGGGGAGGGGTCTCAAAATATCACGAAAACCTTCCCGGCCCCAAAAACCCCTACATACCATTTTTCATGTCGATCGGTTCAGTAGTTTCCGAGTCTATAAGAATCAGACAGACAGATAGACATCACTCCATTTTTATATATATAGATAGATGTAAAAAATCCTCAGCAATATTAAAAAAATGGCGTCCTTGATCCCGAAACCATGTAAACTTAAAAAAACGAATATAATCAATAATCACGAAAACAAAACAATTTTTTTTTCGCAAGTGTAATATATTTAAATAACGTTTGCTTCAATTCAGTATAACAATCATTTACATCGATGCAGTGGTTCAAAAGTTATGAATTAAAAAGATTATTTTCAATTTATTATCGGTTAACTTTGAAAAATCATAACATAAAAACGAAAAAGAACGCATTTCTGATATTTGTATATATTATGTAAAAAATCCTCAGCACTCAAGAAAAAATATTTAAAATAATATATAGCGCCCTTGGTCCCGAGACCATGTAAACTGTGAAAAACAAAAATTATTTTTGTTGCAAGTGTAGTATTCTCTTCAAAAAATAGCAGCTAATTGCTAAGCTCATTGGTTTTATTTTGAGATGTCGACCATCTGAATCGATACAATAGTTCCAAAGTTAGGATTTTAAAAAAGTTATTTTTGAAAAAATAGAAAAAAACAATTTTTTCACCCTAAAATGGAAATCGTCATCCTAATGAAAAAAAAAATAAAATAAAAAATACGGATCTAATATTTTGCGATAAAGAACAAAATTACCACTTTTCACAAAATGGTGAGAACCAATATATCAGTTTGACATGGAATGGCTGTATATTTTAATGCCTTTAATGCTCTCAAAACGGTTCGTATGCAGCGGTAATCGGTTTCGGAAATATGAAAAAACCACATACCCATGTCTCATCGCCAGTAATTATGCATTGGATAAACATGGGATCAGGGATCAGGGATCAGGGATCGTTTAAGCATGTCTTCATCCACTAAATCAGTGGTTCTCAAAGTGGTCGATATCGACCCCTTGAGGTCGATATTGGTTTGTCAGGGGTCGAAATGAACGAAAATTTATTTTGGGGGTCGACGAGGTCTTAAAATTGACTCCCATTAATTAACAAAAGCTCTTGTTTCAAACTTTCAAGATACAGTATATACTGTGTTTGTGCTAATTAAGTATTTGTGAGTAATTTGTATTAACATTATTAACACTAAACCTACCGATGTTTCATGTATACCTATTCCTACCACAGGGGGTCAAGTGGCCCTTTATGAATAGTTAGTGAACAATTGTTCCATTTATATAGTTTTGTTGAGAAACGTGACATACCATACTTCTCCTGTAAATTTCGACATTTTTAGAATAACAATTCTTAGCAAAATAATGAAATTACAACTTTTGACACACGAAATAGCACTGCAACTTGGAATGGTTACTGTTAGCTCGCTCGGATAGTCAACAATACAATCAATTCTAATCATTCTTTATTCATTCACAAATACAACAAAATATATGAAGCAATAGCAAAAATGTGTAATGCAATGGTTTTGTATGACAACCACACATACAAATCTTTCTGATATCATATGAATGTTTGCACGGGTCAAATGACCCGTTGCGTTAGTTACGGCAGATTACATATATTTCTCAGTAAAAAAATAACAAGAGAGGAGTAAACACTGAAAAAAACATTCGATGTATGTTTTAAGAAAAGTAGTGTAGGAAAATTATGTTGTGACAATGGAATTTGCAAGAAAATTATGATTAAAAGCTTAAAATGGGTCTTTTGACCCTTCGTGGTACGATTAGTGTTAAATTAAATTAATATTTATATAACACTGTACACTGTTTGTCTGGAGGTCAAATAATTGACACTTTTTGATAGATAAAGTTTGGTTTGAAATTTGTACAAACACTATTTTGTTTGCCACTCTTCAATAATCAACAGTGGCAAACAGTTCGATATCAAACATGGAAAAAAATCGACTGAAATATTTAGGGTAACATGTACCGCCAGGTTCGAAGAACAGACCAAAAAAAATATTTTAGGCATCCAATAATTGAATATTTACTTGTCGTGTTTTGTGTCGAATATATTTGATCAGTACATGTTGATCAAATTCGGATTCGGATTCGGAAAACGGATTCTAGAACGTTGTATGACGAGATGGTTTCGTTGTTCAAGAGGGACAAAATTGCACATCAAATTTATTTGATTGGCTGTGGGGCTGATGGAGCAAGGACCATGATTTCACCAGGCAACTCTCTTGGTGCTTTGGTTAAAAGATATTGTCAATTGCTTTTCATTATGAAGTGTATTTGCTATAGTCCTGCCTTATGCTCTTCGTATGCGTGTAGGCATATTAGCTGTCCTACCTGCAGTTCCTTGCGGACAAGTAAGTGTGATGAGATTCAGGAAATTCTTGAATTAAAACCCTTTATATTGCTGCATCCATGCGCGACTAGATGGCTTTCACTGGAAGCAGTGGTGCAAACATGTTAATCATAAACGCCAAAGTGGTAGACTAATATTTATTTGACATTTTTGTCATACATACTCAAAGTAATTAATAACATGAACATGCTTTTTCAAAGTGAGTATCCTACCGAGCAATTCACGACTTTGCCGCACGATATTGGATGTTTTTTTCACAAATGAGTTCATGCAAACGCTAAAAGATCTGAATAAAGTTGCGCTTGATCAACAAAATTACGAGAGCTTGGAAAATGTGTAGGTTGGTACAACGACTGAACTACTCATTAGGGAGAACGCAAACGATGGTAAAATATCTGTTGATTGGTTCAACAAATTTAAGGCTAATGTAATGCATCAACTTCAACGACTTGGTTCATATTTAGTCAATTGATGAGGAATTCAGAGAGCTGCGCAATGTTGATTTTTCCGACTATACTCCGGATGAACGAACCAATGTAGTCTGTTGGGGTAAAGTTCTAGCCACAACTACCCGTGGTGGTGGAATGGAATTCCCGCAGTTAAGAAAATCTATCCCAAAAATTTACTGAACACCGAAGAAACACTGGTTCAGTGCACATGTTTGCAACAATACAGTTTAAGAATAATGCGTCGATATATGATAAGAAAAAATAACTGGCCAACCATGTTTTACACATCATTGCTCGTCAGCAAACCGCGTCCACTTCCACAAACCTCAAACGGTCTTCTCGAGAAATTGATCAAAGAAATTCGCAATTAAATATAAAATATGTCGACAAAAATCCAGACAAATCCAGACATTCAGATTTCTGTTCAATGCACATGGCAACCCTGGCTTAACCCTTTATAAGGCCGTGGAAATTAGACAAGGAATCGATTGAAACTTCAGAGAACATAATCCTTACATGAGGAAGAACATATTATCTTTGATAAAAAATAAACTATTGAAGCAGTCGAGAAATTGGTAGCAATATAGTTGCCACTGCCCGTTAAGCCCAAAAAACACTGCTTGCCGCTGCCTCGTAAGTTCATTTTATTGTGCCTTTGGGTACACAAAAAATAGAATATCTCTAGTGCTGCGAAAAAAATATTTTTAATATAGATTTACAAAGAAAAAAATATAAAATTTGAATTTTTCATCAAATACATTTTTTTTTATTGAAGAAACTGCACAAACTTACACAGTAGATCCTAAATGGAACGCTTACAGTGAAAAACTTTTCAACTTGTTGCATGTTCAACGAATTTGAACAGAAGTTTTTGCCGACGCTCTGAATTCGCGGTATTAATACCATACCTTTTTAGGAGCTCTTAAAAACCTGGGAAATCTGTGGTTAAGCGAAATATTGAAATAATATTCCAAGCGCGGAAAAATCAATATTTTCTGTTGGTGGCGATATAGTTGTTACGGCCTTATAACAGGCTAACCAACCGCAAAGCCTTTAAATTAGTAAGAATTTTGAATGAATATCACAAAAACTAGAAATAGTTTTTGTTTAAAAAAATGGCTATAGGGGTCTGAGGTATCACTTAATTCAGGAATAGGGGTCTATTACTAAAAATAGTTTGAGAATCCTTGCACTAGGTTGTGATTGAAGGTTTGAAGCAAATTGAGCTCTTTTGGCCCTAGTCGTGCTGTCGTGACTGTTCTCATGCTCAAAACATAAACCAAAATATGATGAACGGTCTCATGAGAGCTCTATCAAACTTAAATGACGATTTCCGAGCACCATTCCTTCTATTTTGTCGATTTTTTTTATCAATTGAAGAAGTTGATGGTCGTCCTTGACGTGGCAAATCGCTCATCTCTTCTTGGCCGCCTTTAACCTTTTCTCGTACAACATCGAGTCTCACTCGTGGTGTACTTGGATAACATAGGCGCTAGAACGCAGAGTAGTGTAATCACTTGATTTGTGACGTATTAAATAATACGGGAAGGGGTTAGATGCCTTATACTCTTCATGCACCCGTGTTTTCGGCATAGTTGAGTCATCAAATGTGTTTTGCAATATTTTCAACGTTTCGGCACAAGAAATTTCATTTTGGAATAGTAACGACTTTGCAAAGTATTGAAGTTTAATTAATTTCAAAACAAATCATATCTTTATTTTGACACAAAAAAAATCATATAGTTCGACACGGCATCACTGTACGCCATATTTAGTTAAATTGGAAGAGTATTTTAGTAAAAACAAATTGATTTTTATTTTTTTTTGCTCGGGTAAATTTGAAGAAGAAGAAGAAAAAAATGAAAAAAAGTAGAAAAAGAAGAAGAAGATTTTTCTCGTAAGGACAAGAAAGAATCATGAATCAACCATCTTTAGTTGTTTCTGTAAAACCACGATAACCATTGTCCCTTTTCAGAACCAATGTTAAGTTTCGGACTTAGATTCAATGCATTCTAAAATGGTATCCGAAGTAATAAACAAGCGAATCGAAAAATTCCGTTGTCACCCGTCAACAATAGATCGTATTCTGGACATCGCTCCCATCTTGAATCTTTCAGGAGATGGTCATGTTTGATGTAAACACAATTCTTCAACGCATTTGACATCTGATATAGAGATGTATAAAGATTTATTCACATCGAATTTGGAATACATCAGTGCGTTTGAAGTTTTGTGTCAGTACCATACTAGATTATATACCGCATTACAATTGGCATCACTGCTATAACGTTTATTGTTGTTGTTTTCATACTGGAATTTTGTTTTGCTTTTTCTGGTAGTTCTTTAAGTTTTAAATACCATCGAACTCTTTGTTTGTATCGTTCTTCGCTCTGTGTCTGAGTTGTAGCGAAAGTAGTGAATAGTTCTGTGTACTTTTGTGCTGGTGAAGCTGTGAATTATCTCCGATCAATTGTGTGATACAACGCTACAGACTTCCACACTCATTTTTCCGATCGAAGCGCCTCTGCAGGAGAATAGCGGAAAGTGCTGTTTATAGAGTCATACCTACTGCCTACATCTCGGAGCATCCACATATTTCCAAACATACCGTCACATTACGCTAACGTGCACAGTTATGGAGAAGAAATGCGGAAACTGCGGTGAGGATGTCACCGGCATCGAACCTGCTGTATGCGGGCTCTGTAGTGCATTCTATCACGTTGGAAGAGAATGCTCAGGGGTGTCCCGTACGGAGATGAACAATTTGTTTTCCAAGGGAGTCGCTATCTGGATTTGTCCATCCTGCAGACCAAATTTCGACGGCAATCGCGTTCGTAATTTGTTGAAAACACAGGCAGCGTGTTCATGTAGTGATTTGCAATCTCAAATTGCTCAACTGACAAAGCTTGTGCAAGAATTGGCATCGAATGAACCAGCCTTTGGCTGAAAATCTCTTTAATTAAGAAAGAAAAAAAAAAAAAAATTGGCATCCAAAGTTGAAAGTCATTGCAGTCATCCGTCGGTGGTACTTCCTGGTTCAAATATTGAATCTTCTGGTAGTGTATTTTCGAAAAAGGGGATCGATAATGGCAGTGACTCCAGACGTCTATACGTGAAAGACAAAGTCATTGCTCCTCCACCGATGAAAGGCACTAAATCAGTCGACACAAATCTAATTGCGAACAATGCTGTTTCCGAACCAAAATTCTGGTTGTACCTTACAGGATTTCGCCCTCTTGTTACCACCGAGGAAATTGAAATATTCGTGAAGAACGCCCTGGAATCAACCGATGAAGTGAACGTGGTAAAACTGATCACCAAGGATGCTGACCTATCTAGGCTCTACTTTGTATCGTTCAAAGTTGGATTGCGTCCTGAGTTGAAGGATAGAGCTTTATCACCTACAAGTTGGCCGTCCGGTGTCGGATTGAGAGAATTTGAAGAGTCTGGATCAAAAAACCGGTAAACGCAAGAACAACAGAACGAAGGGAGAATGCAGCATGGAATCCGGGGCGCACTACACGAAGCATTCTGGAAACCCCCAATTCCCTCAGCACAGTCGAGCATTTCCTGTCAGCAACCAGCAGTCGCCCCCGTCCTGTGTCTGAGAGGGAAGAGGGGGTCTTCCAACTTGCTAATTCAGGCAAGTACAAACACAATACAGCCGTTTCGTTTCCTGATACGCCCGTTGATTCTAGCTTCCCTTCAACTTCATATATTACGCCGTCAGCCATCATTTCACTACTGGGACGCAAGCCTGCAAGCTCTATGGAAGCTTCTAATCCCCTCGCCACAGTCGTGTTATTCCCGCCAGCGTCCTGCAGTCGTCCCAGACCTGTGTGTGAGAGTGGAGAGGGAGACTTCCAACCCGCCATTGCAGGCAAGTGTAAATATGTATGCGATCAGAATAGTTCGCTTCCTGTGTTGTCTACTACTTCCAGCACTGATCCTGATCGTCCGATGTCACTCTACTATCAAAATGTCAGGGGCTTACGGACCAAAATTCCGCAATTACGTTTACTACTAACGAGTTGTGATTATGACGTGCTCATTTTCACGGAAACATGGCTCCGTGCTGACATTGGTAGTGCTGAAATTTCCAGCGAATACACGTTCTTCCGATGCGACCGAAACGAATCAACCAGTCAACAATCACGTGGTGGAGGAGTGTTGGTAGCGATAAGAAATCACCTTAACTGTGAATCTGTGTTTTGACACATTGTGACATGCTGGAGCAGGTAGCAGTTCGTATCAGTCTACATAGGCGATCCCTCTACATTGTTGCTATTTATCTACCGCCAAATTCTAGCCCCGAACTTTATTCCGCACACGTAAACGCCATTCAGTGTATCATAAACCACGCTACTATAACGGATATAATTATATCAGTAGGAGACTTCAATCTTCCTAACTTGAAATGGCAGTTCGATGAGGCTACAAACGGTTATATTCCACCTAACGTAACCTCCGTACATGAACAAATTCTTGTGGAAACAATGTTCACTATTAGTTTGCGTCAAATTAACAGTTTCGTTAATTGTAATGGTAGATTGCTGGACCTGGCATTCGTCAATTTACCAGAGCATCTTGACCTGGTACTTCCTCCGTCTTCACTGCTACCGGTAGACAATCATCATGTGCCGCTTATTTTATTAATCGACAAGTGCTGTGACGCGTCTTCTCTACAAGACGTCCGAAACGATAAGCGCAATTTCAACTTTCGGACATGTGATTTCAGTATACTGAACAACGTACTTGGCAGGATGGATCATTAGACGAGATAGTGGAGACGTTCTACGACAAACTGCAGAGAACAATTAACGATCATGTACCTAGAAGAAGACCATCGTCTAGCTCAAGTTTCAACAAACCATGGTGGACACCGGACGTGCGCAATATGCGCAACAACCTCAGAAAATCCCGCAAACGGTTTTTTCTGTCACCATCTGACGACGACAGAGCCAACCTTCGTCAATTGGAAGCATCCTACAAAGTATTACTCCAATCAACCTACGAGAATTATGTGTCAAGGATCCAAGTGTTAAGCAAGACCACTCACGTTTCTGGGATTTCGTCAAGCAACGAAATTCAAATAACCGAATCTCACATAACGTAAGCTACGATGGAGTGAATGCTCACAACAACACAGAAGCAGCAGACCTATTCGCTACGTCCTTCGAAAGTGTATTCAGCAAAGGATCCCCGGTACAACGCCATGATTGTTACGCTCATCTGCCGTCTTATGATATCGACCTTCCTGATCATTTTTCCACATCCGAAGTTCTAAA
Source organism: Toxorhynchites rutilus septentrionalis (assembly GCF_029784135.1). Classification (NCBI taxonomy): domain Eukaryota; kingdom Metazoa; phylum Arthropoda; class Insecta; order Diptera; family Culicidae; genus Toxorhynchites; species Toxorhynchites rutilus. The sequence continues at coordinate 216,021,002 of NC_073746.1, forward strand.
GGCTCTTGAGGATCTAGACGTTAAGAAAGGTTCTGGTTCGGATGGCATTCCGCCATTACTCTTGAAGAAATGTAGTGCTACACTAGCAGCACCAATTTCGTATATATTCAATCGCTCACTACAAGATCGGATATTTCCATCGGCATGGAAAATGGCAATCATTGTACCAATCCACAAAACTGGCACCTGTAACCGCGTTTCAAACTATCGAGGTGTTTCTTTACTTTGCAGCCTCAGCAAAGTTTTTGAAAAATTGGTGCACAACGTTCTCTATAACGCAGTCTCGCCATTCATCTCTGAAAACCAACATGGTTTCATGAAGCACCGGTCAACAACTACAAACTTGATGTGTTACGTATCCACCCTGACTCGCGAGATGGAATCAAGAAAACAGATTGACTCTATATATATCGATTTTGCTAAAGCATTCGATACTATACCACACATTTCGTTGTTGACAAAATGAAGCGCATGGACTTCCCGGGATGGATCACGGAGTGGATTTATTCGTACTTGACGGATCGCTCCGCTTCTATAATGGTTAATTCTGCCTACTCTCGATCATTGTGCATTTCATCCGGCGTACCTCAAGGCAGTGTTCTTGGTCCGCTAATTTTCAACATCTTTGTGAACGACCTGGGAATCCTGCTGTCATCGTTCAACCTCTCTTTCGCGGATGATTTGAAACTATTTCGTATTGTCTCATCTTCCATGGACTTCGCAGCCTTACGAAACGATTTAAATGTGATAATAACATGGTGTGATAATAATGGTATGCGGGTTAATAGTGACAAATGTAAGGTGATAACCTTCACTCGTGGCACTAATCCGCTCAATTGTTGATACATGCTGGGGCTTGATCCTGTTGAACAAGTGCAGACAGTTTGTGATCTGGGCGTTAAATTCGATTCCAAGCTTAGTTTTAATGAGCACATAGGTACAATAACCGCCAAGGCATTTTCGGTATTGGGATTCATTCGTTGACATGCCTCTAGCTTCACTGATATTTATGCTCTCAAGACGTTGTATTGCTCGTTGGTACGTAGTATATTGGAATATGCCGCTCCGATTTGGTGTCCGTATCAGGTAACGCAAATTCTCGCGATTGAAAAGGTACAACATTTTTTTTATTAGATTTGCTTTGCGGGAGCTACCATGGAGGGATCCAGAGAATCCACCACATTATTCAGATCGATGTCAGCTTATTAGTTTAGAGACTTTGTCTGCCAGACGTACAAATCAGCGACGATTGTTCGTATTCGACTTAGTGCAAGGTAATATTGATTGTCCCGCCCTGCTCGAACGAATTCCGTTTTACGTTCCTCCCAGACGACTACGTTACTCGCCGTTATTGGCTATCCCTTCCCATAGAACTAACTACGGTCATAATAGTCCTTTCGACTCGTGTCTCCGCGTGTTCAATGAAGTAGGGGAAGATTTTGATCTAACAATGTCGAAACATGAATTTATTAGTAGAATTAGGAGATAAAATAAGAAATATTCAATCAGTCTGTACGAAATAAGCGAACGGTGTAAATAAATAAAATGAATATAACTCGGTAAATAATGGGTTTTTCGAAAAATCCTTTCTTGGGTACATTATTGAATTTCTAAACATTCACTCTAGACACATCAGAAATATGATGAAAAAAATCGATTTTTCAAAATTTCAAATAAGGGCTGCAGTGTTTGTTTTGCTCCCGTGACTGAGTCGTTAACGTTCCACATTGTCACGCCGGGGGTTCGGGTTCGATTCCCGTTCTGGCCGGGGGATTTTTCGCCAAAGAAATTTCTTCCGACTTGCACTGTGGCCTTGCGTATTCTAGAGCTTGCCACTCTAGAATACATTCAAGGCGTGTTTTTCGACATAGGAATCTCAACTAAGTACCAGGGCCCGAAATCTTCGAAGGTGAAAAATGAGGACCGACACTACTCACAGCAGCTTCGCTTCGACTAGAACTGCTTCGGCAGTCGCCGCCAACAAAAAGTTGCTTACCTAGAAAATTAATTGATTAGCGTTGACTAGCGAGGATGACTGGTGAACTGGTCCAGTCAATAGTTAATTTAACTGACTCGACTAATGAATTGGTTTACATAGTTGCTTAAAATAACTGGGGCTCCAACATTGTCGAATGTTCACCTCTGTCTATAAAGATAAGAAAGCAAGAATTATGTTTTTTCCTAAAATTTTGATCCCCCTATTTTCAACAACATGAAAACAAGCGCTTCATCATATGTAAAAACTTTGTCGAAGACAGTTTTTGGCTAGAGAATAACTGTCGACCTCTAGATGCAAATTCACAGCTAAATTCGTTCCCTTAACAATTGTGCAATGTTAGGCCGAGAAAAAACTCGGCAAATATTCTGAAAAATTATGGAAAATTGAAAAAAATTACATCGTTGAAGACGTTGTAATTTCCTATTGAAATTGGCGTTGACGATATTAATCTAAATACTAATGGATTCTCAGGTGGAATAATGCACACTGACAATAGCAAATTATGAATGAAAACTATACTTTACCGTATCATATATGTAGTCATTGTAATAGAGTGACATATTTTTTGCAGTATTTGATCAAATAATCTTGAACGAGAATTGTGTCTGGTGTCTGATGTTACCGTCATATTCTAATGACGAGTTTTGGTACAAATCTGTGGAAAATTCATAAAAAAAATACTTAGTAAGGATTAAGACTACGTGTTCTAAGTATTCAAATAACATCAAGTAAGAATTTCAATTATATTTCCAACAATTTGAAACTGCTTCGGGCTTGCTAATCAGATAGAGTTAATTGCTCCACATCACCGTAGATGTCGACACTTCACATTCTTCATCACAAATCTATTGATTGATTAATTGATTTTTTCTGATTTGGTCTTGTTCAAGGCTAGTGGCTAATGAAGTCATAGGCTTCTATATGACTTCATTAGCCACTAGCCTTGAACAAGACCAAATAGACGACCATTTTGTGAAGATTTCGGGGATTGAACACAAGAACGTTCGCTTACTAAGAAAACGTCAATGTTCGAAAGTGTTAAATTAAAAAAAATCAATTTCGGGCGGGACGAGGTTCACCGGGTCAGCTAATGATAATTGAAAATGAATAGTCATCATAATATGATCAAACCTTCAAAAAATCGAAGATGTTCGAGACCACTAATTGAGGAATCTGCGTGGAGTTACTCTAGTTTTATATTTTCTATAGGCTATGCAATAAACTTTTACTTTGTGCCCTGAACATGAATTGGAAGTTATTCTTTCATCTGACAGGTTGTAAAAATATTCAGGATAAATACAAAGCTAATAAAGATTGTACGCTCTTTAACCAGCTCAAATATCAACAAATTAACACTCCTTTTTGTTTTTCGCATCACGTAGAATGTGTCATATACCTTTCTTCCCTATTTATGAGCATCATCTTCCTAAAGTTCAAAAGCATTTCTGTTAAGCTTACTTCAAACACGGAACCGATTCTGTGTATGATATTCAAACATCCAGAGGTGGTGTTATGTTTTGGATCATGTTCCCCCTGAGAGTGTGGACTTTGTGGGAAGCGCTAAAAGGTTCTCGCTGCTGCTGCTGATGCCTTTGCTCCCATTATTTAGTATTGCAGCTTTGGAGGTCGATATCCGAAAATTAATTTTAATAAATTTTCTGATTATACCTTTTAAGGCGGCATCGACGCAAATGATGACAAGGGGCAAAAGCGAGAGCGTCATCAGCGAGCGCAGAGAACACGGATAAGGAAAACGTTGATGCACTTTCAAGAAAAGACGGTGTGGTTCCATTATCTCTATATGGCCGCTATACGAACGTGGAATACGGAATGCTCTGATACGACGGTGCGTGAAGCACACATCCATACAGAGTGGAAGCACTTAGTTATGGAAATTATTGAAGATGCTCTTATGTGCTTCGCAGAGAGGTATCGTGACGATATTTTAGAGATTATTATGACTAATATAAAATTCACGCAGGCAAGCATTTTGTCGGAGGAGTGTTTTCAAAAGTTGGTTCAACGTTTCACGTGCACCTCGTCGACATAGTGTCACCAAGGAACTGTTCACAGGGATTTTTTCTCGATACTTTTCGCTAAGAGCACGGCATTACCATGTTGCTATATCGGCATATAGTTTGTGGTAAATGCGACTTATCCATGCATCATATGGATAACACATACCCAAACATTCAAATACGTATTATACAGTAAATGTTCTATTCACATTTCCCTTCATTCACGGGATGATATGCAGACACATGATCCAATTTCAGTTGATAGTCTAAATTGGCAATCCCTAGAATGGCAATCTAAATCACCCTGCGTCTTACGAGGCCGATTTTGGATAGCCATATTTCATCTCTAAGATGGATTGGAAAGTAAAATGATAAGAAGATTGGAATTCATCCTATACAAATAAACGCATGTTTTCCAGTAACTTTTTATCTCATATACTCGAGAAAACATATCATCCTGGTAGCTTGCTGCCAGGGTAATATGCGGAACAAGTTCTTGGGTTAGAGCAAACAAGACGAATCCCTTCTCTCTTCGTAGAGAAAATAACAGTTTTCCTCCGTTCTATGCAACGGTTCAAACAAAACTTCCGGCCGTGCTTACCGAGTTGGCCCTTAGATTGTAGCAGGTTTATGATAGTGTATTACGCTAGTTGTTTAAACTCAGCCGGCACATACGCTTTTGTCAGATTTATTTCTCTCAATTCTAAAATTTTTGAATACCTTTAATAATTACAACAAATTCTAATTCTGTTAACTGTTGAAGATTTAGGTAAGTAATTCCGGTATCTAATGTTGATTTATGGAATTTCTATTTTTCTGATATATAACGTCTCATAATATAAATAATTTTATGATATACTAGCTGACCCGGCAAACTTCGTCCCGCTAAAAATTGCTTTTCTGATACAAATGATAACACTCACGTTCCCTGACAATTATTTTTCTGTGCGCGATCTATTTTCGCAGTATATAATTTCTTTCTTGACCTATAAACCTGACGCAGACTGTGACATCTCCTGGTACTCCTGGTACTGACTGTTCAAATCCGTTGCTCCGTTCTTGAGTTAAATTGTGAGGAACGGACACCAAATCATTTTTATTTATATAGATAAATATGTAAAATTTGCCGGAAAAATGACTTTCCAATTTTCTAACTTTCCGAACGGTTTTCATAATTTATTTTAGCATATAAACCAGACGCAAACTGAGACACTTCAATCCTGATACTGACTGTTCAAATCCGTTGCTTCGTTCTTGAGTTAAATCGTGAGGAACGGACACCAAATCATTTTTATTTATATAGACTAGCTGACCCGGCAAACTTCATCCCACTCAAAATGAATTTTTGACGTAGGATTACGTCTTTCGAGAACATATTGGGGGTACAAATTGAAAAACGAAAATCGATCGCATCGAAAAATGTCCATTTTCAAACGCTTATTGCTCAGACATTTCATGATGGATTGATGAAATTTTTGCGTCAATCGATTTCGGCACTCTATAACAATTTTTATATTGAAGAAAATAATATGTCATGAAACTAACTATCAAACAATTGAAAAATTTCAACCCCTGTCCTAACGGAAATACCCACTTCTGATTGGTCAAAATTGACGACACATGCGGCGGGTCCCTAACAGAGACATCAGAACCAAGCTGCCCTGGGGGAAATCGGTATTGCAGATATATGCAAGTCGGGGGTATTTTTATATTGCAAGTAAGGAGAGTGATACGATTAACTTTAATGTTGATTGCTTCGTGAAATTTAATATCAATGATCGATCGTGTATTGTGAAAAATTTAGCACAAGTGTAAGTTTAAAATTGTATATGGTAGTAGTTGTGTTAAAAATGACTTGATATATGAAACAATTTATTTCAATTTTCATAAATAAAAACCAAGGTGTGTTCCCGCTCGAGAACGGATCGTTTGGTTTAAGCTGCCTGTTTTGTGGTGTTCATTTTCACCCAAGGAAAGTTTTTACGGCGAGAAAAATTGGAAAAGTGAATAAATATTAGAAAAAGTGATTTCCCATATGCTCTACATATACGAGAGTCGTTCAAAAAATAAGTTTTAGTGCCTAAGAAATCGCAGAAAAATGAAGTTAAGACAAAAAACAAGGTGATTTTCGTAATCCATGTTTTATTTTCTATTTTTCTCCATAATCACCGTAACGTTCGAAGCATTTTTCATAGCGTGGCACGAGTTTTTCTATTCCGAGCGCGAAGTGCGTAGCGTTCAACTTTTTGAAGAACGATGTAACTGCGTTACGAATTTCTTCAGTGTTATCGAATCTTTGACCGCCGAACGCCTGTTCCATCACCAGGAATGAGTGATAGTCGCTAGGGGTGAGGTCTGGGGAGTAAGGAGGATGCTCGAACACAGTCCATTTGATTTTTTTTTCAATTGCTCTTGAGTTACGCGAGCAAAATGGGGCCACGCATTATCGTGGATGAGGAACACTTCTTCCGTCAATAAACCTGGCCTTCTGTTCTTAATCGGTCCAAAACTTCACGATAGTATGGTACTTTATTTTTCCGCTATTTCTGAGGCACTGAAACTCATTTTTTGAACGACCCTAGTATTATTAGGTGCTTCGGTTAGGGTGGTTTTCATCATATCTCGTTCCACTTCGGTATCTTTTATCTGATACGCACCATCCAATGTCTGTTTACCATCCTTCTGTCATCATCACTCGGTAAACACGGGTGGAGTGAACAAGCAATATCCAACAACCAAACAAAACGGCCCTTTTTAGGGCCACTAAATCGTTATCAAAAAGTTTAACGATGTAATTCTTCAAACATATCCAAAATCAACAGATAGCCTAAAGAAATCATACGACAACTATGCGGTCGTGTCTCGGACACAACCCTCCTGTGAATTTTTTGTTATCAATATTTTCAAATATTCACGTTTTCTTAATAAGCGAAAATTCATTGATCTTCTAACTGTCCCTTCATGATTTTCTTCTACTATAAACTTCCTAGTACTTCTACCAAAACTCTTCATTATAATATAAAATTATTTTCATATACAATTCTCGTTCCAGATTTTTCAGTCACTTGCAAATAATATGTTTCTCCGTTACTTGGAATACATGTTTGATACAGAAAATACAATAAAATGAAGTCAGCTTAAATTGGGCTATTCCTTTCTCGAGTTTTGCGCTTACCAACACATTTGGGGATTTCTTTTTATTTATATAGTTGGAAGATATAGGAGCGCGTTTTTCACCTGAAAATCCATTTTCACTTTCGAACAAAAACCAATTTTGTTGGCACAAACATCAAATGGACAAAAAACACTTATCACGCTTATTGTAGAACATTTGGGAATTCAATTTTTCGATTTTTTCTATTTTCTTTCAGAGTTTTCCAAAAAATTTTTGGTTGGAATTTTTTTTTTATACTACATCCCTTGGAAAGATTGGATCTGATTCACAACATTGTTGCTCCAATGTACTCGGTTCATAGTTGCAGTTCTCCAACTCCCTGCTGCACTTATTCTTGCCAAGTCCTGCTTCACCTGGTCCAACCGAACGAGATGCTGGGCTCCTCTCCTTCTTGATATTACCGGATTCGATGCGAACACTATCTTTGCAGGGCCGCGTCCGGCAATCTTGCAACATGCCCATCGCACTCGTTGCGCCTTGTCGACTTTCTGGATGCTAGTTTTGAGGAGCAGCGCCAGTTCGTGGTTCATTCTTCTTCTACTCCGTTTTTTGGTTGGAATATGGTTAGTTTAAATGTGTGTAATATTTTCATGAGACCCTCCATTCCCATTTCTTTTACTCTAAAATCCTCACCATTAAATTTTGGTTCTATTTGCTCTATTAATTCTCGAGTTATATAGAAATTTGTGTTTTGTCTGTATAAGAACCTCCTCCTTCCTTTTTTCAGGGGAGGGAGGTATGTCAAACCATCGTAGAAACATTTCTCGTTCCCAAAAACCCTCACATGCTAAGTTTGGCTCCATTTGTTTGATTAGTTCTCGGGTTATGCTGAAATTTGTGTATCATTTGTTTGGCAGCCGCCCCATGAGAGAGAAGGGAGGAATGTCGAACCGTCATAGACATATTTATTGTCCCCTAAAACCTTAACATGCCAAATTGATTAGTTCTCGGGTTATACAGACCGCTGGCCTCCTTTTAGAGAGGAAGGAGGAGTGTAGAACCACAATTGAAACCTTTATTGCCCCCTGAAACGTCCATATGCCGGATTTGGCTTCATTTACTTGATAAGTTCTCGAGTTATGCCGAAATTTGTGTTTCGTTTGTAAGGCACAGATAACTGACATTTCGTGTTATGATAGTAGGTGGATTCTTCAAACAAACACTGAGACAAATCATCATCTAAATATTAAACAGGTCTCTACATATCTCTCCTACTCACAAAAAAATCGATTGGTTGTATCCGAGATACGACCGCTTAGGACGTAGGACTACGCAATCTTTTTTTGAAATTTGTTGGTTTATCATTTCTGATATTATTTGCGAATACGTCGAAAGTTCATAAATAAATCTTAAGTAAAAAGTTCCGGATACCCTGAAAAGTTTTGCGTGGTTTTGAAGAATCATTTCGAGAAGCAACGATTCTTTCTTGTCTTTACGAGAACAATACACTAATTGGTTAGATGTCGCAATTTGCATCTTCCGAACATCGCAATTTAACAAGCATCAAACACGCGTCTACATATGCACACAGTTGCAGGATAAACTTCAAGTAAAATCTTCGCTAGCATTCACAGCTCGAGATTCTAAGAGATTCTAAGAATTTTCCTCAGAGGAGATGCAATACTTTTACGCTAGCGACAGCTTACTTACTTCGCAAATATTCTCTTTTCGCTATCCCCCTTCGTTGTTTCTATTTTTCTTCTTTTTCTTTTTCTTTATTTATGAAGACTTTAAATCCAACGATTCATTCGTCTCCGACTGTTTCTATTCTAGCGGCTGCATAAGTTGCTCGTTATTAACAGCTCTGTTCGGGAAAGCATACAAATGGACAGAACATATGTATGGGGAAATGGGAATGCTTCTAATTTTCATCAATTTAAACCATATACATACTATGGGATTGCAATGTATAGCATATCAAACAAATCTTAGGAAGTTTCCGATTCGATGGTACGCAAATCGTTAAAATCCGTTCGCCGGAAAAATAATTATTGACGTTAACTTTATTTCATAAAAACGTGACCTGTTTTCTGATTTGGCATCCTTAATGTAAGACGTAGTCTTACGTCAAAAAAATATAACAGAAATTAGATATGGCACATGTGTTGAACAAATATATATCTCTTGCGTTACATGTATAATGACAACAATACACAAAAAATATAACCGAGGTTTTGCAACAGTCTCGCCGGAATTTTCTTCTCCCTTGTTGGACGCTTAAAGTTTCGGGGCTTCGGAGACGCCTTGTCAGGGTCATCGACCTCTGTAAATTCTCTTTCCTCATCAGGCGTTGGATCTTCCGGTGCTTTCTTCTCAACGGACGCTGTGAATTTTCGCAAATGTGTTACTGACCGACGATAGATGACTCCTTCATCGTTGACAACAACAGTATCACTCCAATTTTCTTCAAAATCGTGAATTTCTTAAGCCAAAACTTCGGTTCAAGCTTCACTGTTCCGTAGTTCCTCTGACGTAGTTTTGCTGGAAGGACAGTCCTGTCATCTCTCACTATAATACCTTCGATCACAGCGAGTTCCTCCTCAAAAGCCTGGTATCTGAAAAGTTCCGGTGACCAATCGTGAGTACCTAACACTTTCATGACTGATGCAAGGGCTTCATCTGTAATCGTCATCTGTTTTATTTCTTCTAACGTATTTTCCAAGGGTGTTTCTCCCACTACAAATAGGAAGTAATCTCAAATGGAATTTCAGTCTCCACCACCAAACAAGATATTTTTTTCCCAAAATATCACCCCGATTCTGTATTTCGATCGAATCGAAATATTTTGAACGACTTGGTAAATCCCATTCCCTGTTTCGTTCGAACTGTTTTTAAACTCGTATATCTTTCATTTGAACTGTTTTATTCACGAACATCTCACGAGCCTAACGATCGAAATAGGGAATGGCCAATTCGAATTCGATCGAAATATCACTTTCGAACGAAATATAAATTCGTCGGAATACGGAATCGGGGTGTATATATTTTTATTAAAGCTCATACGGCGTTAGCCTCACGGGGCCGGGAGACCACCAAACGAGATAGCCTCGCCCCTCGCGCTAAATCAAAAAGCGCTTCGGGTTTTTCCGGACTTGCTCTGGACACATCGCTACGGATTTTTACCGAACTCGCTTGCAGCTATAACGTTTCAAAGTTTTCGTACCCGCTTTGTTGCTCCTGAAGAAAAATAATGATCCTATGACAAGTTTGGCGGAAATCTCATAATATCAACTTTGGAGGCGATCTGGCCTAGTGGTAACATCCATACCTCTCACGCAGAGATCACGAGTTCAATTCTCACTCCCGACATTCTTCCAAAAATGGAAGTAAAAGTTATGAACCAGCCGAAATGTGTTGAAAGTCACTATAGAAAAAAAAAATCACAGGAGGGTTGTGTCTGAGACACGACCGCATAGTTGACGTAGGATTCTGTTAGGCTATCTGTTTATTTTGGATATGTTGAAAGAATTACACCGTTAAACTCTTTGATAATGGTTTGGTGGCTCTGACAATGGCCGTTTTGATTGGTTGTTGGGTATTGTTTGTTCACTCCACCAGTGTTCACCGAATGATGGTGACAGAAAGATGGTAAACAGTCGTTGGATGGTGCGTATCGGATAAAAGATACCGAAGTGAAACGAGATATGATGAAAACCGACCTCTGTGATCCTAGACGAGATGCCTCCTGTGATATGTATGGATGAAATAAAGAGATAAAGGATGATTCACCAATGCCATATAATATAATTACCAATACCGAACACAATTATCAATTTTTCTCATCAGTACAAACATGTTACTTTAATATAGAGAAAACAGGAAGTGGGTTATATCTATGGTATAACCGCAAGGGTGACGTAGGACTATCGTTGATTTGGAGATCATTTGTTTGAAGTTGAATCTAAATCCATTCTGAATGAATGAATAAATGAATATTTGGGAGACTTCGAAAACGAGAGCGTTACGTTGGAGGCACAAGGTTTTATGCATCCAATATTGGATACGGAAATATCCTACTGATGGGGAAGAATAATCTTCAGAAGCTATCCTGTTAATTGCGATTGATTGAAAAACCACAAAACCAAATGTATTTGGTCACAGTGTTACATGGATAGAAAACATTCAAATAAACTCTTTCACATGAATGTATTTTTAAATTCCCAGAGGAACTGGCAGATTATTTTCCGGAACTTTCTCGATGCTGAATGGCATCCAAACGGAAAGAATTCCGTGCGTGTATGTGTGTGTAGCGATGTCTTCCCGGGGAACCGTTTGTGGCATCACTCTCCTCCTGATAGATTCCCTTCTGGCCTAGGGTGCACAAACAGGCTCTTGGTGACACCGTTCATCAGCGCTTTCATGATAAACGAAGAGCTTCACCACAACAGCGACAACATGCTCCAATCGCTGTTCAATTAGAACTGAGTGGATTTCCGAGCGGCGCTCGCTTATATACCGATTGGTGATTTCAATAGCCTGTTTTGAAAGCAATTTTAAGACTATTGAAACAAGTTTTTGGATCAAAAAGTAACAAGTATAGAACGCGTAGATATTTTATCTTTCGAATGAAGTGTTTATCATTCCATTTCGTTCAGTTGTTTAGGAGCTATTAACGCTCAAAATCTCGGTCTCCGGCGTAACGCTTTCGTTTTCGAAACTTTGATTTTACACCCCGGTATAGAAATGAAAGACGTAGTCCTACGTCAAAACATATTTGAAATGGAAAAGGAAATTTTCTTGTATAATTTTTATTTTCTGAGTGTTTATTCAGCCCGATGCGAATTTTAATTGGACTAACAACAACTAATACTATATGTAGAGCAGATGGTAAATCACTTTTTCTAATATTTCTTCACTTTTCCAATTTTTTTCGCCGTATAAACTTTCCTTGGGTGAAAATGAACACAACAAAATAGACAGCTTAAATCAAAGGACCAGTTCTCGAGCGGGTACACACCTTAATTTTAATTTATGAAAATTGAATTAAATCGTTTCATATATCAAGTCATTTTTAACACAACTGCTACCATCTACAATTTTACACTTACACTTGTGCCAAATTTTTCACAATACACGATCGGTCATTGATATAAATTTCACGAAGCACCAACATTAAAGTTCCAAATTTAAATTTTATTTGTTAGAATTAATCGTATCACTCACCTTACTTGCAACACAAAACTGCACCCGACTTGCATATATTTGCAATGCCGATTTCCCCCAGGCAGATTGGTTTTGATGTCTCTGTTAGGGAACACATTTCGGTAGGAGCAAAAGTTCCTCCTACTTTTGTGTATTTGCAATGCCGATTTCCCCTTGGCAGCTTGGTTTTGATGTCTCTGTTAGGAACCCGCCGATTGTATCACCAATTTCGGCCAATCAGAAGCCGTTATTCCCGTTGGGATAGGGGTTGAAATATTTTACTTATTCGATAGTTAGTTTCATGACATATATTATTTTCTTCAATATAAAAAAATGTTATGGAGTGCCGAAATCGATTGACGCAAAAATTTCATCAATCCATCATGAAATGACTGAGCAATAAGCGTTTGAAATGGACACTTTTCACGATGTTTTCGACTTTCGATTTCCAATTTGTACCCCAATATGTTCCCGAAAGACGTAATTCTACGTCAAAAAAAAAAAAATATCAACTTCACAAAAAACGAGACTCAAATATCAAAGCGGGTGACTAGAGCCCCACATGGTCGACCATCACAGATTTTTAGAGGTCTTTCACAGTCTGCGATGCTTTGCGATTTAGTATGAAAGCTATTCGTATTAAAATTGAGAGTATTGGGCAGCGCCAACAACTTAGTATATCGATTCATTTTTACGTCTGATCGACAATTCGGTTTTGCAGTCGTATAATTTTCCAATTTTCCTTATCTGAGTGCACACTTGCAGTCGTTCTGCCCCCTGAACGTGACACTGTCACAGTGAAAACATTTGACTAAAGATGAGATAAATGTTTATGTGCCCATTCCATGGCTGGCATAGTTACGTGGTCCACGGCAGGGACCATTGGTCTCCAAGTATGGTTGAGAATATTCACTTTCCGATGTTCCGTTTACAATGATGGTACAGTCCGTTATTTTGCTGCAGTGTCCAGACTCTAGGAAAGCATGGCAAATAATCGCTCCGAGTAGGACGTGAGAAGTCAGAATTTTTTCTATTTATCTTCCCCTCTACCCCGTATCACTGAGGGCACTTTTGGTCGTAAACGTTACATCCTGACATAAAAATATTGTATATGGGTTCCGTAAAGATAACATTTCCAGCTATACAATGATTCTAGGATAGAGTGGCAGCTAAGCGTAGGAGAAGAATAATTTTCTGCATTGGAAAATTTAAATGTAAATATGATTCAGAAAAACTACCCTCTCGAGCTTCCACAGCGCACAGCAATGCAAAAGTTATCCCAAGAATGGTATGCATTTCTGATAAAGTAAATAAATCTTAGGACAGCACTAGTTCAAGCTTCGGCCCGAGCGAGTCTTGAATGAGTGACTATAACCAAACATACGAGCCTCAGACCCGTTGGGTGGTTACATTTTTATAGCGCCAAAAAGATAAACATGTCAAGATAGTGTATCACAATTTCGATTCTCTCACGGTATGGTTCCACATGGTACGAAATTACATGCAAATGAAATGCACCCCTTTGGTTTCCGCATAGACAACAACGGTTTTATGAGCAGGAGTCATGCGATTGGCACTGTTTATTTTTTTTTTGTTCAGATCCTCGTGTTGCGACACGAAAGATGAAAGGCTCCGACGATGAAGGTGTTTGAGGGGAGTAGAATTTTGTCATATTTTGCTCGATAAAGTAAAGCAACGAAAGTGGGTAACCGTGACCATTCTTTGAATTTCCGGACTGTTGACTGCCGGACTGCTGAATTAAAACCACAGAACTTAGATTTTAGCGGTTTTACAACCGAGCATAAACGATGAAGGGGACTTTCCTTGGACTGTGCTACCTATCGACGATATGGCGTCCAGGAACTTTATTGGAGTTTCACTCATAGAGATAATTATTCAATAAACATTCAAATAAAGTTATTAAATATTCATACACATATTAAACTAGAGCGAAGCACGCGATACTCAAAACTGGACAATTTAGGTTTACAACTCCGTCTCCAATCAATAGTTTCCGTTTCTGTATTCCAACTCGAATAAGTGAAAAGTGAAAAACGGAACGCTTATCGACTTGAACTAGGTACAGGACATGTCACATCAAACTGAAACGGAAAAGGTTGAAACTTTGTTACTCAATTATTCTTGTCCATCGTATGCAACTGTCTATCCACTAGTTTGTTTCATATGTACGAGTGATACGTGAACGAGATAAAGGGTGTGTCACATCAAATTGCATCACGGAAAAAACGCTGTAGAAATTCGCCCAGTAGACCGATCCTTTAGAAAATTTTAGACAGTAAAATAAAAACTATTGAACAACTTTTGGTATTTTCTTTTTATTCATACTTCGAGCCCAAGCCCGTATGCTCGCACCTTCCTCTTTACCCCGTCCATAAGGTTCTGTACAACGTCAGGTTTTAGTTTTTTTTTGAACAGAAATCCATTTTCTCTTGAAGCCCGCCTCCGATTTGACAACTTTTGGGTTCTTCCGGAGGGCCTGCTTCATAATCGCCCAATATTTCTCTATTGGGCGAAGCTCCGGCGCGTTGGGTGGGTTCATTTCCTTTGGCACGAAGGTGACCCCGTTGGCTTCGTACCACTCCAACACGTCTTTTGAATAGTGGCACGAAGCGAGATCCGGCCAGAAGATGGTCGGGCCCTCGTGCTGCTTCAATAGTGGTAGTAAGCGCTTCTGTTGGCACTCCTTAAGGTAAACCTGCTCGTTTACCGTGCCAGTCATCACGAAGGGGGCGCTCCGCTTTCCGCAAGAGCAGATCGCTTGCCACACCAAGTACTTTTTGGCAAACTTGGATAGTTTCTGCTTGCGAATCTTCTCCGGAACGCTGAATTTGTCCTCTGCGGAGAAGAACAACAGACCCGGCAGCTGACGAAAGTCCGCTTTGACATAGGTTTCGTCGTCCATTACCAGGCAATGCGGCTTCGTCAGCATTTCGGTGTACAGCTTCCGGGCTCGCGTCTTCCCCACCATGTTTTGCCTTTCGTTGCGGTTAGGAGCCTTCTGAACCTTGTATGTACGCAGGCCCTCCCGCTGCTTGGTCCGCTGGACGAATGAACTTGACAAATTCAGCTTATTGGCGACATCCCGGACCGAACTTCTCGTATCACGTCTAAACTGCTCAACTACGCGCTTGTGATCTTTTTCACTGACAGAGCATCCATTTTTGCCGTTCTTCACCTTCCGGTCGATGATTAGGTTCTCGAAGTATCGTTTTAGTACTCTGCTGACCGTGGATTGGACGATTCCCAGCATCTTACCGATGTCCTGATGTGACAACTCCGGATTCTCGAAATGAGTGCACAGGATTAATCCACGACGCTCTTTTTTGTTTGACGACATTTTTCCAAATTTACGAAAAATTGACAGTGAAGCATGGCCAACGTGATCTATACACTCTTATCTGATTATAAGCGACAGCTGAATATATAATTCCTAAAAATTAAATTTCTACAGCGTTTTTTCCGTGATGCAATTTGATGTGACACACCCTTTATAACGAACAATTCTCTCCTAAATAAGGAAATACTTCAATTAGACCTTCTACGATTAGAGTGACTTTCCAATATTTTTTTTCCACAGGTCGATTAGCCATTGCAACTAGAGACAAATTTTTCGCAAGAATGTTTTTCCACATATATATTTTTTTTTCCAAGAAATCATATCTCGATAACTGTTGATTATGAATTAATGATATCTGAGAAGAATTAATTTCATTTATCATTTTTATGTATTTACAGGATTAGCATTTCATTCAAGTGATACAGCGTTTTTGGTTTTCATCTTCGTTTTGACGTAGGACTACGTCTAACCGGAAGATATAGGGGGTGAAATGGAAATCTAGGCACTGAACAAGTAGGAAAAAATGCAAGATTTGGAACGCTTATAACTCGAGCATTTCTCAATAGATCGCAAAGGTTTTTGCATCAATTGATAGGAAATATATCTACGCGTCTATCATAACGAATAACATTTCATTTTCCTTGAGATAAATAATTGAATAATTGTGAAATATCAAGCATTGTTCAAATGCACTATGTGCCCATTTTTGATTGGTCCATTTTGTGCTCCTCAAATCGTATCGACCAAAACGAGCAACCAGAGCAGCAGCGAAATACAATGAAGCACGATTGGAAAGGAAAAAGAAAAGAAAAATGAACGAAACATTGGTCGCAGTCTCACACATGCGTAATTCTCGAGCCAGCCAGTCAGCTTAAAAATCCCCGCTCCGCTGCCGTAACGATCATTCTCACCCAAACCGTACACCACATCGTTTCGCATCACATCACATCAACAAACCAACATAAGCAGCCATGTCTGGACATGACAAAGGAGAAAAGGTAAAGGGAAAGGCAAAATCCCGCTCGAACCGTGTTGGTCTGCAATTTCCCGTAGGTGTATTCGACAATTGCTCCGCAAGGGTAGCTAGGCCGAGCGCGTTAGTACCAGTGCACCAGTCCACCTAGTCGGATATATATAGTTTCGGCCGCCGGAGTGATCGAGTTAGCTGGCAAAGCTGTTTGCGACGATAAGAAAATCCGCATTCAGAACAGACCACATTCGGTTCGGTGGACATCAAGACAACAACAGGCAATTGCAACGAGTGGCGAGTGGCAAACGCAATCGTAAAACGGCAGCAGATAGCATAAGAAAAAAGCTTGTTCTTTATACAAACTACTTTGGTGGCAAATCCAGAACAAGGCGGCATCGAGGGCGTTCGAAATGGTTTTTTTCAAAACCACGAGTACTAAGTTTTCTAAATTGGAACCATTTCATAAAACACGGCGCTTTTCAGGGCCACTAAACCTTCCAAAAAAGAGTTTACGAAATACAGTTCAATTCTTTCTGAAACAATATCCCAAATAATAATAAAACACAAATTGATTTTTTCATAATTTGTTTTCCAGGATATGATGAGTATGAGAATTTGACAGTTGTTCTGAGCTTATTGATGGTTGGGGACTTTCCCGATTATTCAATTTTCACCAATTCTTAACTTGCTTCTAGATTGAAAGTACAGTCGACATTTAGCTAATTGAACGGACCTGTAATGCGACATATTTATTTGGACTTTTTTGTAAACATAGAGTTCGGGGTCCAAATTATGACCCCCCCATTGAAAGTCGACACTGTACCACTGTCATCGCAAATGTTTAATTACAGGTTAAAATCGCCTCTAATGCGACACTGAGTGGTGCTTCGGCACGTCGCATTAAATATAATTTACTGTACAACATGTCACAAGCTGGATGGGAAGAAATTTTCCAACTGTGAAAGCTGTGGCGAGTGGCAAACGCAATCGTTAAACAGGAAGGTTTAGCCGAACAATATGAGGATATCGATAATAACAAAACAATAAACTCTTTAGATTAAAGATATTTTTGTGATCCTTAAAAGGACCCTTTTTAGCCTGCATGTGAATCCAACGAGCGAACAAATCGTAATGAATGTATTTTTTTGCCATCGCTGCCTTTTAACGCTCATTCGTTCGTCTCGTTGGACTCGCCCCTTTGGCTGAGTTTGCCAATTTGTCTCTATCCTGTAATCGTGTACCGCTAAAGTACAAAACGCGCGGATCCGCTGAAAAATATATCTCTTTCAAACCGTAAATCAGGGTGGTTGTATGGCATCGTTTCACATCACATCGCATCAACGGATTGGTGCCTGAGCACCAGTATACCTAATAGCGGTTATAGAATTTCGGCCGCCGGAGTGCTCGAGTTGGCTTGCGAAGCTGCTCACGACAATAAGAAAACCCGCTTACAGAACAGAGCACATTCGGTTCGGTGGCAACAACTAGTTTCAGCGAGTGGCAAACGCAATCGCAAAACGGCAGCAGATAGACCGCCACCGTACAACACGGTGCTTTTCAGGGCCATTAAACCTTTCAAAGAAGAGTTATTAAAAGTTTTTCACAACACCAATGCATTCTAAAGTGACATAATATGACATATAATATAAACTGATTTATTTTGTTTATGCTTGTTCTTGAACTTATTGGTGGTTGGGGTCTTTTAAATTGATCATTCAGTTTTCACAAACCCATTCAGTTTTAACAAACCCATGAATTAAAAGTGGCTTCAAATTACACCACATTGTATGCAGGATGGCATTAACGAATTTCCTTGGTAGCAAGAACTGCTTTCTTTGGTTGATAACTGATGTTGAAAATTGACTGACGTTACATCTGCATTGTATAGAAAAATAACTAAGGAGCAACATGATGAGCTATGTATTTCCTGCTGCTCTGTTCTTATTTTAAAGGACTTTAATCCGAATGTCATCCATCCGTGTATTTACTGTTGGTTTTTCAGAACGCTTATAGCTCGTTTATTTCACGACAGATCGTAGAGTTCGTCTCCAAAACCTCAGTTCTTTTTAATTTTTATTCACTTTGTTTGCGGAGATTACAAATCTTACAATTCATTCGTCTCCGAAACCACAGTTTAAGGTACGGTAATGTACTCAATAGTGAAATACGTGATAGTGAATGAGCTGATGACCACCTATGCATTCCCTATCACTGCCATCACTTTGATTGTACGATATGTGCATACGCCGAAAGATGCCCGGCGTTGAACATTTAATAAGTACAAAGCCTTCAGAAAAAAAATCAAGAATCAAGTTTGTAAAAAAACGCAAAAACACAACACCAAAGGTTCTTTTCAGAACCCCAACATTTTCATAAAGAGTAAACAGTAAACTAATCCATTTGTCAGATAGATAGGTAGGTATTCACATAGGAGAAGAAAATAAAACAATAAATTTAAAATATATATTTAGCAATAGCTGTCCCCTTTGTATAGTCCTACGTCACTCCGGTTATGTCCCCGACATTACCCACCCGTCTTTTGTTTTGTTAAAATTTATTCTATTCTGCTAATTTTTCAATTATTTAAAAATATATTTAAGGGTATTTTGCATCCGTTTTTCAGTTTCATTTAAACTTACACTAAGGGTGCTCATACACTGTTTGACCGAAGCCAAATATTTGACTCTTTTTGACAGATAAAATTTGGTCAACGTGTACTGATCAAATATATTCTACACAAAACACGACCAGCAAATATTCAATTATTGGATGCCTAAAATATTTTTTCAGTCTGTTCTTCGAACTTGTCGGTACATGGTTAGGTTACTTTGGATATTTCAGTTGATTTTTTTCCATGTTCGGTGTTTGATATTGTTTACTACTGTTTAAAATTGAAGAGTGGCAAACAAAATAGTGATTGTACAAATATCAAATCAAACCTTATCTGTCAAAAAATATCAAATATTTGACCTCCGGGTAAACAGTGTACGGCCACCTTAATATTTACTAATCACATGTGTTAACTTCTATATAGGAGAAGTCAGGGTGAAACCGGCACCCCATGGATTTCCACATATTTTCAAGATCTCCCACGTTTCTGGTATAAATGACAAGGGCATCGAAAAATTTGCAAAACATATCTTTTAACTGGGAAAATCAAAGGATGTCGGTTTTACTTTGATTGAAAAAAAGAATGAAAAAATTGTAGAAAAGTAGAAGGGTCTGTGACTAGAGGTACAAATGGAAACTAGGATGTCGAAGACAATTGCTTTTGAATTGAAGTTTGGTAAATGTTCAGAAATTCGTAAATTGAACTCAATCGAAACTTCAATTCGCTTGGCTCCAGAAAATCCGTTTTTTATATGAACTGAACTGAATTTTAAATGGGTTATAAGAGTTTAATAAAAACAATCCGGAACAATTAATCATTAATACTCTTGTGAAGTTTGTGTGGATTCTGTAGTGAACTTATCCCAACTGGTGTTGCCTATTTATAGGGAAGAGAAAGGGGAATTGACTTGTGAATTCTGGGAAAGTGTTGCTGGCTAAATAAAACCATTAGTACTTCATGATAAAATATCGCTAAATGATATGCGTGAGTGTACAATTTCAAACATCTCAATCGGCAACCTGTTTAGTTCTAACAACGTACTGTATATACATGCAGACATGCATTGAGCACTATATGATTAGACAACAACCTTTCTAAAAATCTCTGTCAACGTTTCTTTATACTAGGCTTTCATCGAAACTTTGAGGATAATAGAGTATCGCCACCTTTCAAGTCATCGCCTCTCCTTTGATTCTGATAAGTGCTTTCTCTCGGCTAACGTAGAATAAATTTTTAATAAGTATCGACTTCCCTTGTCCGTCACGAAAAAAAATGCACATGATGCACATAGACTAAAGGCCTTTGATTAAAGGCTCAGTAGCTTAACATTCACGATGTTGTGCTGGGTTCTCCCAAATGCCGGCTCGGAAGTTCGTCGCATCGCCAATATCTGGTATCATTTGAGAATCGTTTGTTTCAGTTTTTATTTTATTTTCATTTTTGTTTTTGTTTTTTGGCAGACTTATCTCACTTCTTAACTAGGCATACCTAGCCAGGGCTAGGCTCTGCGGAATGCACGTATCTGTATGCTCGTGCTGTTTTAGTCCTGACCGAGAAATTGTCGGACAATCGCGCAGGTGCTAAGGATGACCGACTTTTGGATGCTGGCCAATTTCTTCTCCATGTTCAACACCTTTAGCGCTTCCAGAAGAGTCTTCGGGACAATTTCAGTTCCAGAGAGAACGACTGGAACAATTCTTGGGACCTCCCTTAGCCCCCACAGTTCCTTGAGCTCCACGGCCAATGGTCGGTACTTGCAGATTTTGCGACCGTGGATCTCCTCCAGATTCTGGTTCAGTGGAATAGCAACATCGATGATGGAGACTTTGCGGTCGCTCTTGTCGTAAACCATTATATCTGGACGGTTGCGGTGGATCGAGAGGTCGGTCAGAACGGTGCGATCCCAGTACAGCTTGAAACGATCATTTTCCAGGACAGGTGCAGGCAGGTACCGGTAGTTTGGTACGTTGTCTTCCAGTAGAGCCCAGTTATCGATGAATAATACGGGCCACGTTGTTGTGGCGCTCGGTGTAGGCTGCGTTGGCCAAAACGGGACAGCCTCCCATAATGTGCTCTATGTTTTCACCTGGTTGATGGCACATTCGGCAAATGTCATCAACGTCTTGATGCCATACGTACCGTCTGCAGTTTCTCGTCGGCATTATCCTGTCCTGGATGGCTATCATGTCGGCTTCTACTACTAAAGAGAGTTTACCAAGCGTTAGCCACAGATTAGATGCGGCCTTGTCGACTTGTGGCCGGTCCAGTTGATGGGGGTGGGCACCATGCACTGCCTTCTGCTTCCAAGCTGCAATCTTCTCCTCCACTGTCTGCAGATTGCAGTTGAGTTGGTACTCCGCTTGCGCCAAGTGCAGAGCGCTGTATCCTCTGTCGGCGGCGCAGACAGCCCGGTATAGCGCGTTTTGGTTGGCGCGTTCTGCGAAGTACTCGCGCAGTTGTCGTACCTGGGCAACACACAGTGCAGATATGTCGACTATTCCAAGTCCCCCTTCTTTGCGTGGCAGTGAAACTCTCTCCAGTGCCGATTGAGGATGGTGCATTCCGGCCTCTTTAAATGCTTTCCTCATCCTCATCTCAAGGTCCTCTAGGTCAGTTTTGCTCCATTTGACTACACCAAAACTGAAGGTCAACAGGGGAACCGCGAGTGTGTTGATCGCGCGTACCTTGTTCCCCGCGTTGAGGAAAGTCCTCAAGACACAGTTCACTCGACTCAAAAACTTGTCTCGCAGCTCCGTCTTGATGTCGGAGTGGCGAATCCCGGTGAGCTGTCGGAATTCAAGGTATTTGTAGGTTTCGCCACGAATCATGTCTTGTATAAACTCGCCGTCATAGGCCTCGTAGCCTCCGGATTCGGTAAGTTCAGCAGGTGTACACAGCGACACTTGTCGAGGCCGAACTCCTTGCAGATGTCCCTGCTTATATCTTCGACAACCCGGATAGCTACACCTAGACGCTGACGTGAATCAGCGTAGACCTTGAGATCGTCCATGTAAAAGGTATGGGTCACTTCTTCGTAGGCGCCGTCCTCATACCTTAACTTATAGCCATGACCGTCGAGCGTCCTACTGAGGGGGTTCAGTGCCAGACAAAACCAAAGCGGGCTGAAAGAATCGCCTTGGAATATCCCCCTCTTTATCTGCAGCGTTCTAGACTGCAACACATTTTGCCCATCACTAAGGTGCAGAGACGTACGCCACTGCCTCATGGCATACTGCAGGAACCTAACGACGATGGGGTCCATTTTGTAGAGCTCCAATACCCGGACGAGAAACGAGTGAGGTATGGAGTCATAAGCCTTTCTGTAATCGATGTAGGCCATACTTAGGTTTCGCTGGTTATATACCGCCTGGCCGACTATGACTGCGTCGATGATGGCCTGGTCTCTGCAGCCATGCGTATTTTTCCTGCATCCTTTCTGCTCTTCTGCGATGATGTGATGCTGTTCGCAGTGAGCAGAAACTTTGGCGGTAATTATGCTGCTCAGTATTTTGTACAGACTCGATAGGCACGTTATCGGTCTGTACTTTGATGGGTTCAATATGTTGCTGTCTTTCAGGAGGAGGAAGGTGACGCCCCGGGTGACGAATTCAGGAAGGCCGTTCAGCCGTTTTGTAAGGACGCTCAATTGCTGTACTAGTGTGTCGAGTTTTTCCGTCAGCTGGTGAGCTCCCAGCTGGCGAAGTTCAGTAGGCTGCACGATCACAGCAACTTGGCGACATAATTTCGCCGATCTGCTGCCTCTTTTGTACGCCACCAGTCTTCCAATTGCGGCGCGCTTGTTTAGGACCCGTTGCTCCAATCTCCTTCGACATGGAGGCTCACGCCTTTCACGGAGATGTGGGAGCAGTCCGCCTCTTGGCCTTATACGGTATCCTAAACATTTGGCGGTCGCCACAGCAGCATAGAAAACTTTCAATTGCAGCTCCTCCATGTTGTCAGCATCAACCAACTGCAGCGGAAGAACGTGCTCGTTCATGAGCTTTACTGCACTTGTCAGCCTGCGGGAATGCTGCAACTTCGGAATCCTGGGGCGCGACAAAGGATCTGTGTCGTGAAACTGTGAGATCGCCTCGTCGTAGTGGAAGACCAGATCGCGTAGTAGTTGTTGATCTGGCTGATATAGCGCTCTGACTCGCTCGCACCCCCTCACTTAGCCACTTTCGACACCAGTTCTCGGAGCCAAGACCAGGTGTGTGTTTCCAGTTCACGCCCGATCTAAAAATGTCGTCATATGATCTTCGTGGAGGCGTGAGATAGGAACATTTGAGACCAACGGGCAGACTCCTGCCCTAGCGTTCATCCCCATTTGAGAACCTATTTTTTTTTTTGGCAGACTTATCTCACTTCTTAACTAGGCGAACCTAGCCAGAATTTTCAGCTGCCCCCGGGCTTCTGAATGCCAAAGAGGGACTAGGCTCTGCGGAATGCACGTATCTGCATGCTCGTGCTGTTTCAGTCCTGACCGAGAAATTGTCGGACAATCGCGCAGGTGCTAAGGATGACCGACTTTTGGATGCCGGCCAATTCCTTCTCCATATTCAACACCTTTAGCGCTTCCAGAAGTGTCTTCGGGACAATTTCAGTTCCAGAGAGAACGACTGGAACAATTCTTGGGACCTCCCTTAGCCCCCACAGTTCCTTGAGCTCCACGGCCAATGGTCGGTACTTGCAGATTTTGCGACCGTGGGTCTCCTCCAGATTCTGGTTCAGTGGAATAGCGACATCGATGATGGTGACTTTGCGGTCGCTCTTGTCGTAAACCATTATATCTGGCCGGTTGTGGTGGATCGAGAGGTCGGTCAGAACAGTGCGATCCCAGTACAGCTTGAAACGGTCATTTTCCAGGACAGGTGCAGGCAGGTACCGGTAGTTTGGTACGTTGTCTTCCAGTAGAGCACATTGGAGCGCCAGTTGTCGATGAACAATACGGGCCACGTTGTTGTGGCGCTCGGTGTAGGCTGCGTTGGCCAAAACGGGACAGCCTCCCATAATGTGCTCTATGTTTTCACCTGGTTGATGGCACATCCGGCAAATGTCATCAACGTCTTGATGCCAGACGTACCGCCTGCAGTTTCTCGTCGGCATTATCCTGTCCTGGATGGCTATCATGTCGGCTTCTACTACTGAAGAGAGTTCACCACGCGTTAGCCACAGATTAGATGCGGCCTTGTCGACGTGTGGCCGGTCCAGTTGATGGGGGTGGGCACCATGCACTGCCTTCTGCTTCCAAGCTGCAATCTTCTCCTCCACTGTCTGCAGATTGCAGTTGAGTTGGTACTCCGCTTGCGCCAAGTGCAGAGCGCTGTATCCTCTGTCAGCGGCGCAGACAGCCCGGTATAGCGCGTTTTGGTTGGCGCGTTCTGCGAAGTACTCGCGCAGTTGTCGTACCTGGGCAACACACAGTGCAGATATGTCGACTATTCCAAGTCCCCCTTCTTTGCGTGGCAGTGAAACTCTCTCCAGTGCCGATTGAGGATGGTGCATTCCGGCCTCTTTGAATGCTTTCCTCATCCTCCTCTCAAGGTCCTCTAGGTTAGTTTTGCTCCATTTGACTACACCAAAACTGAAGGTCAGTAGGGGAACCGCGAATGTGTTGATCGCGCGTACCTTGTTCCCCGCGTTGAGGAAAGTCCTCAGGACACAGTTCACTCGACTCAAGAACTTGTCTCGCAGCTCCGTCTTGATGTCGGAGTGGCGAATCCCGGTGAGCTGTCGGAATCCAAGATATTTATAGGATTCGCCACGAACCATGTCTCTTATGAACTCGCCGTCATAGACCTCGTAACCTCCGGATTCGGTAAGCTGCCCTTTCAGCAGATGGACACAGCGGCACTTGTCGAGGCCGAACTCCATGCAGATGTCCCTGCTTATGTCTTCGACAACCCGGATAGCTACACCTAGACGCTGACGTGAATCAGCGTAGACCTTGAGATCATCCATGTAGAAGGTATGGGTCACTTCTTCGTGGGCGCCGTCGCCATACCTTATTTTATAGCCATGACCGTTTCTATTGAGCGTCCTACTGAGGGGGTTCAGTGCCAGACAAAACCAAAGCGGGCTGAAAGAGTCGCCTTGGAATATCCCCCTCTTTATCTGCAGCGTTCTAGACTGCAACACATTTTCCCCATCACTGAGGTGCAGAGACGTGCTCCACTGCCTCATCGCATGCTGCAGGAACCTAACGACGACGGGATCAATCTTGTATAGCTCCAATACCCGGACGAGAAACGAGTGAGGTATGGAGTCATAAGCCTTCCTGTAATCGATGTAGGCCATACTTAGGTTCCGCTGGTTATATACCGCCTGGCCGACTATGGCTGCGTCGATGATGGCCTGGTCTTTGCAGCCATGCGTATTTTTCCTGCATCCTTTCTGCTCTTCTGCGATGATATGGTGTTGTTCGCAGTGGGCAGAAACTTTGGCGGTTATGATGCTGCTTAATATCTTGTACAGACTCGATAGGCACGTTATCGGCCTGTACTTTGATGGGTTCAATGTGTTGCTGTCTTTCGGGAGGAGGAATGTGACGCCACGGGTGGCGAATTCAGGGAGGTTGTGTGGGTCACGTAGCACCTTGTTGAAGCACTCAGCTATCTTTTGATGTGCGACGGTCAGCTTCTTGTGCCAGAAGTTCTGAACACCATCGGGGCCCGGTGCTGCCCAGTTCCTCAGGTACCGCGAGGCTTCGCGGACATCGTTCTCTTCGACGATGATAGCTGGCATCTCTCCAATTTCACCACAACTCTCCTCCTCCCGTCTTAACCACATTTGCCCGTCGCGATGTTGTACTGGGGTCTCCCAAATACCAGCCCAGAAGTTCGTCACATCGCTAATATCTGGCAAACCTTCGCGGTAGTCGGGCTTCTCGTCGCTAATGTGGTCGTAGAACGCTTTTTCGTTATCTCTGAACATCCGATTTTGTTCCTGGCGCTTTGCAGAGTCAGAGTAACGTTTCAGCCGTTTAGTTAGGACGCTCAATTGCTGTACCAGTGTGTCGAGTTTTTTTTTTTTTTTTACATATTCTCAGTACAATATCTTGAAGTTCGCCGGTACTTCATCCACGGTCGAAATAAGATCGATTCATCCATACAACTGCTTTGCTCTGCAAGGCACATTGGGCTGCTGTTCTATAAATAACTCAACAATGATCAATCAATTGTCTCCGCTGTCCGGTCTAACTGGATAATGGAATGGAAGAACAGAAGGAAAACTCTTTCGCCTAAATTTACACGACCACGCTATCCACATGGCTAATGATGCTTCAGCAGTTGTTCAGCAAATACGTGACAATATTGCACCTGACTATAAAATGAAGTTGGGAAGTGTTTTCTAAGAGTAAAAAAGGAGCACATGAAGGAGAACAATATCTATCTCGGTTTGTGTATGTGGAAAAGTATGCGGAAAGCTTAATTGTCTTTTGTTTCCCTCGCTCGTATTAATCTTATATTGCTGTACCATGTATATTATACAAATGTTTACCAATATT
Source organism: Toxorhynchites rutilus septentrionalis (assembly GCF_029784135.1). Classification (NCBI taxonomy): domain Eukaryota; kingdom Metazoa; phylum Arthropoda; class Insecta; order Diptera; family Culicidae; genus Toxorhynchites; species Toxorhynchites rutilus. The sequence continues at coordinate 216,047,782 of NC_073746.1, forward strand.
TGTGAGTCATGACATTTTCTGTTATGTTATGTCTCATTTGATGTCATAAATGTCATAAAATCACGGTTTTAACCTCCTACAACAAATGTTCCGTGCAACGTGGCAACGAAGGAGAAATGCTATTTTTATCTATAAGTAGTCATAGATTTATTTGACTTAGGCTTTTATTTATGTAGATCTTAACTGTTCAGACATGTGTTTAAAACTGATAAATAATAACTTCTTGCTTTCTTCTGCATAGTTGAATAAACATAAGAAAAGGGTAGTAATGATTGTGATGGTATTCTTGTGTACCTTTTTGAACAGAATGTGGCTACGGATTCTACCGCGGTGCCTCATCTAAACCGTTTAAAGGATACAAGATCATACAGGAAACGGTTTTTTAGGGCTTCCATTTGATGTTTCGAAAGAGAAAAATATGCAGATTTTGAACAATGAAAAAAAACTCAATTCAAATGTAATTACTACACACAGTCCTATGTTAAGATCTCGTCCGTGCCCCTAGGTCCAACCCCTTAAACTTTTATGGCGATTGTTCTTATAAACTTCATTATTCTCAAACCATATTGTTATAATTTTCTAATATTTTTTTCCTATCTGTTCTTCACAGAAAACCCATGCAATGAATCGAGTAATGTTTATGTTCCGGCTTGAAAATAACTGAAGAAGACCACGATCGAGAGCAGCTCATTAGCGACGTGAAAACATATGTTTGTCGGAAGCACGGTACAATCACGTTGTAACATGGTGATCTGATGCTACCCAAAAACGGTGTTAGTGTGATGATTTGCAGAGGATAAATTTGCGATGTGAGTGATAAGTGCGATGGAGTGAAAAGCATATGTACATAGCTTGAAAATCGTTGGAAAACGCGCGAAACACGTGAATTGAATTCGCCAAATTAATCATATTACGAATTCAGCATTATATGAATTCTCTACGCTTGTTTTTAAAATTTTACTCCATATTTGGGGCATAATCGCAGCACGTGGTGTGTAGTGCAAAGGATATCAATTTACGGCTAGCGCTCAGCAACAACACAGCATATCCACCAGGAATTGCGAATCATACACACCCACCCGCGCTCTATGTGCTGCGAGGATAATTTAAATAGAGTATGAGTATGAGTGTCACAACTTTTTGAGCCGTAACAACGAGAGCACCGAAACACCCTCTCGCTCAAATTCCTGCATAAACCATCCACGCGGTGGAAAATGCTGCGCATCAACACGAATTTATAGTGATGTGAGGCATTAAAAAGGGAACGTGATGCTAATTGAATTCATTGAAACTAATTATACATAAATAATGACAAGTGACATAAATGGAGGAATTTTGCAGCGTTGAACCGCAATTTGGTGAGGCGTTAGTGTGATCCGATCGGCGGAAGTGTTCGGATGGATTTCGACAGACACTTTCTCTTCTAAGAGTGTTGTTGAGCGAGCAGCATTACAGTGTTACTGATTTATAGCTCAATAAATCCTGCTGGAAGCACCATGGGCAAAATGAGTTGTGGAAATTTGATAGCATTTTTGGCCGTGTCATTTTTAGTGAAAGGTAAGTAGTAAATTGAGCTTTCAAACACATTTATCTTGTTACTTGATACCATCATTAAAAGCATCCAAGCATATTTAAAATGTAAATTAAATAATTCCTAACATTCAAGAACAATCCAACAACATATCTGGCATTCGGGAATCTACATGAGAAAAGCATTAATTTTCGCCCAAAACCGCAATGTTATAGAAATGAGAAATTCAGTAATAATGGTTGTATATAAGCAATGCCGATTTTCCCAAGGCTGCTTAGTACTGAAGTCTGTTTTGGGGAAACGGTAAATCGGGCCAATCAAAACGAGGCAGTTAGGGCGTTTAGATAACGTTTAAAATTTTACAGTTATTTGATAGTTTATCTAATGTTCCCTATCAATTGATGCAAACATCTTTCCGATCCAGTAATAAATGTCGAGTTATAAGCATTCGAAATCTTTAATTTTTTCCTGCATGTTCTGTATTTAGGTTTTCATTTTACTCCCCATATATTCTGGTCAGATGTAGTCCCACGCCAAAAGAATTAGTTCGTTGTAATAGATGCGTAGAAATATCTTCAATTGATTGATGAAAACATCTTTGCAGAAATGATCTATAACTCGATTTTGTTTTTCTGAAAAACAAGCAGTAAATTCATATTTCATTATGTTGCTTCCCTTTGACGTAGGACTACGTCTTTCATTTCAATACTGGGGTGTAAATTCGAAGTTTCAAAAACGAAAGCGTTACGCCGGAGAACGAGATTTTGCTCCTAAACAATTGAGTGAAACGGTATGATAAACACTTAATTCGAAAGGTAAAATGTCCACACGTTATATACTAGTTACTTTTTGATCCAAAAACTTGTTTGAATAGCCTTAAAATTGCTTTCAAAACAGGCTATTGAAATCACCAATCGGCATATAAGCCGCTCGGAAAGCCACTTAGTTATAACTGAACAGTGATTGTAGCATGTTGTCGCTGTTGCGGTGAAACTAACTTCGTTCATCATGAAAGCGCTGATGAACGGTGTAACCAAGAGCCTGTTTGTGCACCTTACGTCAGAAGGGAACCCATCAGGAGGAGAGTGATGCCACTGAAAAGGCGACCAAGAAAGTAACAGCATCGAAAATCCGCTTTAGGCATCGGAGCAGCCGCCACACACACATACACGCGCACAATTCTTTTCGTTTGGTGGTTATCGAGCATCAAGAAGAATCCGGAAAGTTGTCATGGTTGCTGAAAAATAATCTGCCAGTTCCCCTTGGAATTGAAAATTACATTCAAGCGAAAGAGTTTATTTCAATGTTTTCTATTCATATAATACTGCGATAAATCGTTTCGTGATTTTTCAATCAAGTGCAATTAACAGGAAAGCTTCTGAAGACTATTCTTCCCCATCAGTAGAATATTTTTGTGTTCAATATTGGATGCATAAAACCTTGTGCCTCCAACGTAACGCTCTCGTTTTCGAAGTCCCCCAAATATTCATTTATTCATTCAGAATGGATTCAGAATCAATTTCAAACAAATGATCACTAAATCAACGACAGTCCTACGTCAACCTTGCGGTTGTACCACAGGTATAACCCACTTCCTGTTTTTAATCTTTCTGCACAGTATATTTATACTTTACATACAGATATAATGTAAGCAAACTAAATGCTTGCATTGAGGGGCGAAAACCATTCTCAAAGCAACGAAGTAAAAAAAAAATCGGATTAACATACGCTGTTGACTGCTCGTTGTCTAGAGTGACACTGAAACACTGAACTTATTGAATATTCAAGTAGTTTTTCAGTATCCCTTAGCAAAATTCCGTTTCATGCACACCTAAGAATATAAGTCTCAAAGAAAAAATCCATAAAGTATACCATGTAACACTTTTCGCAGAACGCCAACAGAAAATCCGAGCTGAATCGGTTGTGTGGCGGCGACGAAGCCGATATAAACCGCAGAGGATCGTACTTATACCGTCAGTTTTCAACCGAAGTACACAGCTTCTGCTGCTGGAAAATTAGTTCTTCCTTGGCAAACTGTCTTCCGGCAAACCAAAATTATAAAAAAATTAATGTGCTTTGTATTATCACGGATATTACTTTAGAATTCATCGAACTTTTTTAAGTAACTCTTAAGTGGAAGTTTTGGTAGCCCTCACAAGGGCAGTGGTTTAATGAAAACAGCTGAGATGATTGCTTCATGATTCATTCTTATTTTCACAAGAACGACATATAATCTAGCGATATGACCAAATTTGTCCGCTTATCGTCAATGCACGTAATGCATCTCATCTTCAGGACACAAATACTTCAGCCACAGATGATTCTATATTTGACGAATTTCATGCCAACTCGACTGGCCGTTGGCAGCACTATCTCAGATGTCAGTGAAACGTTGTGGGTGTAAACACATGGGTCTTTCAAGCAACTTTACATACTTTAAATATTCAAAAAAGAATTAGACTTTCACAAAGATTTAGAACTTAAAAAATATAATACCTACAACATTTTGGGCAAATGATAAAATGTAGGATTTTGTTTTTACATTTCTGCTGAAAAGAAAATAATTTTATAAATTAAAATTCATTTTCCTAATATACGTATTTTTTTAATATTCAAAAAAAATATTTGTATATATGCAGCCATTCCATGCCAAACCGATATAGTGGTACTCAGATTTTAATGAAAATTGGTAGTTTTATTCCTCATCGTAAGATATAAGACCCGTATTTTTTATATTTTTCATCAGGGTGCCCATTTCTATTTTATGGTGGTCCGAAAAATCAACTTTTCCCCTTTTTCCAAAAATGACCTTTTTCAATAATTCATAACTTTTGATCTACTGGACCGGTTTAGATGATCGATGTATCAAATTATAGCCAATGTACATTACACTTGACAAAAAAAATGTTTTCGTAATTATTGATTGTAATTGTTTTCGTAGCTTACAAGGTTCCGGAACTAAGATCACCTTATTTTTTATATTTTTTCTTGCAAGCTGAGGTTTTTTTACATAACATATCCGAATATTAGGGAGGTGTTTTTTTTTCGTTAACGTTAACATGTTATCAGTTTTGTTCATAATTTCTATGCAACTGGACAACATCTATGCAGCTAGAACCCAATTTTTATGCACATGTGGTATTTCATGTGGCTTCAAATTGGTATATCTTCTTCTTCTTCTTCTTCTTCAATGGCACTAACGTTCCTAGAGGAACTTCGCCGTCTCAACGTAGTATTACTTGCGTCATTTTTATTAGTACTTAGTTGAGATTTCTATGCCAAGTAACACGCCTTGAATGCATTCTGAGTGGCAAGCTCTAGAATACGCGTGATCACAGTGCAAGTCGGAGGAAATTTCTTTGACGAAAAATTCCCCCGACCAGAACGGGAATCGAACCCGAACACCCGGCATGTTAGTTGTGACGCTAACCACTCGGCCAAGGGAGCACAAATTGGTATATCGATCATCTGAATCGGCCCGGTAGTTTAAAAGTTATGAATTTGAAAAAAAGTCATTTTTGGAACAAAAAAGAAAAAAATGATTTTTGGGCCATCGGTTGATTTTTAAAAAAACATAACTCAATAACACAAAATAACGCATCTCTGAATTTTGGATATGTTATCTAAAAAAAATATTAGCTTTCAAGAAAAAATATAAAAAATATAGCGCCCTTGGCCCCGAGACAATGTAAACTATAAAAAATACAATCAATAATTACAAGAACAAAATCCAAAGTTTCTGCAATTATAAAATTTTTCGAAAAGCGACCAGCTAATTGGCTTTAATTTGATTTGTCGATCATCTGAATCGGTGCAGTAGTTCAAAAGTTATGGATTTAAAAAGTTATGGATCAGTTTTGAATAAATGGGGAAAATTGATTTTTTGGGCAACCTTAAAATGGATATCATCACCCTAATGATAAAACATACGGCTCTAATGTTTTTCGATAAAGAACTAAACTACCACTTTTCACGATAATCTGAGAACCACTATATCGGTTTGGCATGGAATGGCTGTATATAAACATTTCCATTGCAATTCTAGGTGGATTGGCACCATTTTCTTAACTCAAATAATCATTCAAGACACCTACATATTGTTAAATTATCCTGAAATTATTGAGAAATTTATTTCTAAACACAATTCTTAATAGAAAGTAATAATCATTACTTTGACCCATTGTCACCCCCTCTAAGGCGTTAGATTGGGTCAATTTTCATTTAATCGAAGCTCAGTGAAAATTTAATATTATTCAACAATTCCTTGAAAACTTACAGTTACGAGATGAACATCCTTAATCCTTGAATGACCCATGTTTTTACACCCATAACGTTCCGCTGCGATCTGAGATGGTGCGCCAATGAAATTCAACATTTGTACCATCACTACCATTAACAATGCATAAAATCAGAAATTCTCGGGTATCATTCAATCATACACAAAAACTCTCCATCAAACGGTATGAATACCGACGCTGTACGTTCTCTCTTTACATCGAACTGTCGCTGCCGTCCGGCTGCTAGCTGGATGACTGAGGAGTAGAGTGCCAATGATTGTAAGAGAAAAAAGTAACTTTTGAATTTTCCAACGGGACTTCCTGCGAAATGTTTACTTTATTTACTAGTGTCACAAAGACGTCAAAGTATAAGTTTTTTTAAAACCGCAAATTTACCCAAGGTGGCAGAACCTAAAACTTTCTGATTGCAAATGTCTTCAAATTGCATAAAACGTCTAGATCTACTGTCATCTCGAAAAAAAATTTGTCAAAAATCGACTCTCTGGGACTCTCTGCCTCATTTTTTCAGAATACGAGGCAGAACGTAATTTTCAGGGTGCCAATGAAAATGGTCATCTCGATTTTCCATGCGGGACATCCTGCAAAATGTTTATTTAATTCATTTACTAGTGACGCCAAAGTTTGAGTTTTTTGAGAACTAAAATTCATCATGATCTCGAGGTTTTGAAAAAAAAAATTTGTTGACAAATGTCTAAAAATTACATGAAACGTCGAGCTTTATTGTTATCTCAATTTTTTGTCAAAAATTTTTGGTTTTTTGAACTCGGTCGATTTTTGACAAATAAGAATTTAAGATAACAGTAGATCTTGACGTTTCATGCAATTTGAAGACATTTGGCTTCCAACATTTATTCAACTCTGATTTCATGACGATTCATTGGTTTTCAAAAAAATCAAACTTTGGCTTTTTTGCGACACTAGTACATGAATTCCAATTGAGCTGAAATTTTGAATCAACGTTTTGTAGGAAGTCAAGTTCGAAAATTCGAGATGATCTTCCATTGATAATCTACTGAAGAGTCGTGAATAAGTACCACCAGTACAATAAATCTGCATTTCCATTGGCACCGTATGAAAACCACATCACCGTGTGCGTATGATGTGAAAATACGAAAGCACTCTCCACCAGACGACATGTAAACTGTATTCCTTCAGGGCGAGTGTTGAAATGGAAACCCACGATGCTTTCTGTGGTTTAAAGGTATCGTCTTCTTGCCTTTCATTGTCCTAATCTGGCTTCAGCTTGCCCAAATACTAAACGCAACCTTTCATGGTGTGCTCTTTCGAAATCTCACCCAGTTGGCTCCAAGCGGTCCAATTCGTCCGACCGCTCATATTAAAAATTCCAACCGTTGCTTGTCTATGAAAACCGTGAAATCGAAGTAGTTCTTTCTGCTCAAACTAATCATGGTCATGTTCGATGAATTTAGCTGCTCGCGTGTGAGGCTCAAGCAGATTGACTTCACTGTTTCCAGAAATCTAACACCTTAAACTACATATATTCCTACTAACGTACGAACTAACATAGACCACGTCTATTCCGACTGCTGATAGAAGACAGAGGACTGTTCCAGCACGTGTTTCTGCTTCTTCTCCGAATTCTCCAGCGCAGAGCGCCTCTGAAGGACAATGAATCCGGTCCCCTTGGAGCTCTTTTGGAAAAAATGTTCTGAAAAGTACTGCTAGATTAACCCTTTCTCCTTGGTAAAAAAGGAATGAAACCTGTGCAATGGACAAGGGAGCGAAGCATAAACACCGGAAAAAGATAGGAAAATTTAAACTTGATACTACTACTGCTGCTGCTGAGGTTGTTTTTGTTGATGATGCTGCTCTGCTACCGCTCCTGTACTGATATTGGACTTGAATAATCTGATCTTTGGAGATTTTCTATCCGTTTGATTGATGGAATTCACTACTTTAGCGGTAGAAAATCAGCAATAGAAGAGTCTGTTGTTTGCTCGCTAGTTGGTGCGAGACCTAGGTGGCTAAAACGAGGCCAATATTTTTTGGTGTCTTCGATTTTTTATTTCTCTTGGATATAAAAATATGCACAGTGAATGACCACGATTGTTTTCGCTGTGGTTTTGTTGTATTTAAATTGTATTTCGCTGCGGCCTCAGTCGCTCCTTTTGATCAGTGCAGTTTGAGAAGCACAAATTGGGCCAATCAATTGAAATAAATTGAAATATTTCCAATCAATTGATGCAAATATCTTCACGAATTAAAATTAAATTACATGTTCATTTTTTAGATTTTCAATTCACTCATCATATATTTCTATTTGTCATAGTCCTGCGTCAAAAAAACAGGAAGTGGGTTATATCTATGGTATAACCGCAAGGGTGACGTAGGACTATCGTTGATTTAGAGATCATTTGTTCGAAGTTGAATCTAAATCCATTCTGAATGAATGAATAAATGAATATTTGGGGGACTTCGAAAACGAGAGCGTTACGTTGGAGGCACAAGGTTTTATGCATCCAATATAGGATGCGAAGAACCTTGTTCTGAAGAATAATCTTCAGAAGCTAACCTGCTAACTGTACTTGATTGACAAATCATAAACCCAAATGTATTATATGGATATTTTATGGATAGAAAACATTAAAATAAACTCTTTCGCTTGAATGTAATTTTCAATTCCAAGGGGAACTGGCAGATTATTTTCCACCAAGGATTAGATATTTCCACATTTTCCTCGATACTGGAAGCCCACCAGTGGTTAATACTAACTCGATAACCACCTGTTAATAGTACTTGATTGAAAAATATTTGGTCACAGTGTTACACGGATAGAAAACATTCAAATAAACTCTTTTACATGAATGTATTTTTGAATTCCTAGAGGAACTGGCAGATTATTTTCCAGCAATGATTAGATCTTTCCGGAACTTTCTCGATGGTGAATGGCATCCAAACGGAAAGAATTCTGCGCGTGTATGTGTCGATCCTTCGCCGTCCACCTCCTCCAGCACGTTAGGCAACGATGTTGTCTTGTCGATGTCCTCACGAAAAATGAATGTGTCTCACCACCAGAATATCGCTTAAGTATGCTTTTTGTGTGTGATTGAATCGAGAGAAGGTGTGGTTTACGATGGCAATTTGGAAGGCAAACTAGAGGGGAATGAACTCTCTGAGCTCGGAACTTTCGGCGACTGAGCAATAATCGATTGCGGGCGCATACAATATTGGATACGGAAATATCCTACTGATGGGGAAGAATAATCTTCTGAAGCTATCCTGTTAATTGCGATTGATTGAAAAACCACAAAACCAAATGTATTTGGTCACAGTGTTACATGGATAGAAAACATTCAATTAAACTCTTTCACATGAATATATTTTGAAAATTCCCAGAGGAACTGGCAGATTATTTTCAGTAACGATTAGATATTTCCACATTTTCCTCGATACTGGAAGCCCACCAGTGGTTAATGCCAACTCGATAACCACCTGTTAATAGCCGCGCGTGTATGTGTGTGTAGCGATGTCTTCCCAGGGAACCGTTTGTGGCATCACTCTCCTCCTGATAGATTCCCTTCTGGCCTAGGGTGCACAAACAGGTTCTTGGTGACACCGTTCATCCGCGCTTTCATGATAAATAAAGAGCTTCACGGCAACAGCGACAACATGCTCCAATCGCTGTTCAATTAGAACTGAGTGGATTTCCGAGCGCCGCTCGCTTATATACCGATTGGTGATTTCAATAGCCTGTTTTGAAAGCAATTTGAAATTGAAACAAGTTTTTGGATCAAAAAGTAACAAGTATATAACGCGTAGACATTTTATCTTTCGAATGAAGTGTTTATCATACCATTTCGTTCAGTTGTTTAGGAGCTATTAACGCTCAAAATCTCGGTCTCCGGCGTAACGCTTTTGTTTCGAAACTTTGATTTTACACCCCGGTATAGAAATGAAAGACGTAGTCCTACGTCAAAACAATGCTGGCCGCTGTGTGGCGAATTCGGCTTCGGACAGACTGCAAGTGTTATCGAGCATGCAGACAACTTATGCGAAAGCCTACTTCAACCAAATCTTGTGGATCGCGTATAGGTTCCAAGAAGATTCCGTTTTTTTTGCGAATTTGTTCACGAAAAAAAAGTACTACAGCAGAGACAAGAAAACGAGTGTTTTTGTGACGGAT